>NC_133535.1:17676436-17980008 GCF_048544455.1 Silene latifolia
CTTCACACTCCCAACCCCCCCCCCCCCCCCTACATGTGAGGCCCATTTAAATCAGACCAGAGCAATCAACAGATGGAATTTTCTCCGACTGCAAACAAGCTCAGACTGGGCCAAATAAGAGGTACACAAAGCCTCGGCTCCAGCTGGCAAACTGTTGGAATATGTGTCCTCCGACAATAATGCGATCACAACTGTTGATCATGATGATCACATGTTTAAGTCTCATTTTAAAGAATACAATTGGGAAGTAATTTTTACTGTCAACTGGTCCACACATATCGGTAATGATTGACTGACTAGAGTTTGACATTACTGTCGTGAGACGGTGGTGACCAGTTGATCCCCTTAGGTCATACCTAAAGGGTACCACTCTTAATTGATCATTTAATTGATCGTATGACGATACGGGTCAATTAAATTACTTAAAACTGACGGACGATTTTGGAAGTAATATTTACGTGTCTCATTGTAATTTGATTAAATAAGATACGGTCTAAGTAATCGAATTATTTTATTACTTAGATGAAATTATTGTTTAAGGAAACAATTGCATTTGAATGAATAAATTATTATAAATACAAGATGTTGTGATTTATAATTGGTAAAATATTTTGGTACAAGTAATTATGAATTACTAAGTCGATTTTGTATATGACGTATTTTTATTAATACATTGATTTTTAATATGTTAAAAATACATAACAATTTTATGTGACATGTGACAAATTGACAAAATAATGTGTAAAATGGATTTTCCATTTTACACCATATGTACCGAAATTTAGGGTGTATTAGGCAAAATATTGTGTTGATTATTTTATATAGAAAACACAATGATTAACCTAAGAAATAGCCATGCAAACCTACTTGTCTTTGTGAAGAGAACCGTGTTCATGCATTGGCTATTTTCCACCCCCCCTTACCCGGTTTTTGAAGAGAAAAGCCAAGGGTCTTTTGCTCTAAAATTTACCTTATACTCTACATGAAAATTGTAGTGTATTACATTATTCATTCAACATCTAAAATAAGAATTTTAGAGAGATAAAAAGCTTTTCTTCTTCTCCTTCTCTCAACCGAATTAGAGAGCACAAAATAAAGATTTTTAGGTCAATTTTATACAAAATTAATATTGTTCTAGTAATTATAATATTAATTTTATTAAGTTGTTACTTTGGGTATAATTCCTTGGGAGGGATTCTCTTATTGAATCCTTGTTCATCCACTTAAGGAAGCTCAAGAACAAGTGAGTAGGAGAACTCACTTGTGCCCATTAAATCCGAAATCTTCAATGTAAGATGATGATTTCTTCTTTAATTTTATTATTGTTTGCATGCATAAGATCAACTTTTAATTTTATGACTAAATTAAATCAACACATATATGAATATGTCTAGTAATGAGATATAGATTTCTAACAAGCGGTATCAAGAGCCTTGGTTGTTTGCATGCAAATCGGTTATAGTTTTTCCGAGTTATACGATTAACATATAAAACTTGTAAATTTGTGTTATTATGAAATATCACGAAATAAATTATGCATGTTAAAGTTTCTGATCCTAAAATGTATTTAGGATATTTTGGTTAATTTATGGATTTTTATTGTTCATCTTATATAATAATGGCATTAAAAATGTGATTTTATGATTAAAATGTCATTTTCGGACTAAAATTAGCTAAACGTCGAATTTTACAGTGGTTTTTGGATATGTTTTCACATATATTATTTTTAGATGACCTGTAAATGTTCAGAATTTTTGGAGTTTTTATGCTCGAAATATGGATTTTTCATGATAAAAATCGGATTTAGATGATTAATAGGTTAATATGAGAAATATTTCGAATCTGGTCATAGAAATTTAGTATGTTATCACATACGATTTTACAAGATGTGTGTAAAATAATAGGCTATATTGAAGTCTTTATGCATGATTTATGAATTTTTGATAAAAAATAGCATAAATAGTGACTTATTTAGTGAATAATTGCTAAAACATACTTCATGACTAAGGAAAAACGTCACATGTTGCATTTTATTATCTTTTTCAGTTCTAAAATTTGAAAGTTGATGAATATAATTTTTCTCATGTTTTTATGATTATAATTGTTAAATCCGATAAACCGCAACATTGTTTTTCCCGATAAAATTCGAAATTTTTAACCTAAGTTTTTGAATGTTATGAGTGTCATGGTATTTTTTCCAGAATGTTCATGAGTTTAAATTTCAAATTTCAAATTTATTTGAAATTTATTTGAAGTTTATAGCATTTTATTGTAATTTTGGGTCCATAAATGAACAATTTTAAGAAATATAAGTTAATTATAGTCAAATTGTTAGTGGAGACTAATTTTGAGTCCTAAGTTGTTTAGGGTAATTAACTTGTGCATAAATATGATTTTATGTAATTTATTGTGATTTTAAAAGGTTGAATCACGCAAATCCGTAAAAACCGTTTAATATACGATATTGGCTCCTTAAAGGCGATTTAGCATAAAATTGGGCATGTTCATACATATTATAATTCTGCATTTTATTTATGATTGTCATAATTTTATTTTATGTAATTTTGAATTATGTAATTTTTACTTAGTATGGCCTTAGTTTTTAATTGGTATTACCCGAAATGTATGGGAATATCGATTCAGTTGTAATTTATTGTGATCTCGTATCACCGTTTTGTAATTTAATAGATTTATTTTATTTTAATTACAAATGTATAATAGGAAATTATGTAATTTGTTATGTAATTTATTTATTCCGGAGTTCCTTGAAGACGGTTTCATTCAAGATGGCGATACATAAAGACGGTGTTACCTCGAGATGCATGCCAAAACCGAAGTTCAAGGGACCAATGGAGTTGGTTTCCGAATATGTAATAGTTATTTAGATTTTCTATTTTAGGAAGGCCATACTAGGATTTAATTTATGTTTTGCATTTTATTTATATATCGCATGCATCGCTAAATCGCCATAACTAAAACATTCATCATCTTTTATCGAGTATTTCGATCGTGTCAATTATAATTATCGTAGTTCACCGCTTTAGTTCATTTAAAACGTGATAGATAATAAATTGACATGACCTCTCGCTAAAATAATCAATTGAGACATAGCCTTACCAAATAGTAGAAACCATGAAAACCTATTTCGCGAGGGAGTGCACTCGGCCATCCCGGGGTACAAACCTTGTTACGTAGGGGAAGTGGGTGATAAATGTCTATCCACCGAATTCATGTTGATGAGGGTTTCATCGGCTATCCCGTGCCCAAGTTAATGTGGGTTTGGATCATGGACACATTTATTCGAAATTTGGATTGAACTCAACAAAAGTTTTTTGATAAGGGTTTCATCGGCCATCCCGTGCCCTTGTCGGATGTGTTTTGGGCTATAGATAAATATTAGAGTAATTTTATCGACCGAGAATTCTAAAAGTAGAATCGATTAAAAAGTTAATCCACCGAGTTATATTGATAAGGGTTTCATCGGCTATCCCGTGCCCAAGTTAATATGAATTTGGATCTTGGAATCATTTATCTAAGTTGGGTAGAGGTCACTAGATAAATGCAATAAAACTTGTTTAAATTATTTCTTTTACGAGTATTATTATTTTTAAAACACATATGTTTTATTCTTTCTATTTTGTTTTGTAGACCGTTTTTATTTCTCATAACAAATGGCCAATCCAAACACGAACGCCACGCCTCTCACTAATACTTCATGGCTCCGATCCTTCATGGATCGTTGTAAACTTGAAAAGAATGGGTCAAATTTCTCCGATTGGGATGCCCAACTCAAATTTGCCGCCCAAGGTGACGACAAGCTTCGTTACCTTACCGAGGTCTCTCCACCAGAACCTAACACTAGGTCGACCGCCGCCACTAGGGAAGCATATGAGGCTTACCACAAGGAGTCCGCCGCAATGAAAAATGTGTTGATCTTTGCGTTGGAGGCGGATCTCCAAAGGAAAGCCTTTAAGATGGGCACCGCTAATGAAATCTACTCTAAGCTTGTGACAATGTTTTCACAAACTCCGCGGATCGTTCAATATGAGGCGGCCGCGACATTCTTTGATCTCGACTTCAAGGAGGGCCAAAAGGTTAGCCCTCACGTGCTCAAATTGATGGAGCTAGTCGAGACCTTGAAGATTCAAAAGGTTGAAATCCCCAAAGAACTCATTGTAGATAGGATTCTACACTCCTTATCCAAAGTCAAGGCATATGTTCAATTCCGGGTGAATTTTAACATGCAAGACAAGGACGTGTCTCTTGAAGAGTTGCATAAGTTACTTGTGCAAGCCGAAAGGGACATGGGGTTAAATGTGAACCCACCAAAGGATGTGCTTAACATAAGCACCAAGAGCAAGGGGAAGTTCAAGAAGAATGGGAAGAAGGGTAAGAAGCAAGCTCCCACTTTCACCAAAGCTAAGACTTATGAAGCTAGCACTTCCAAGATCAAGAAGGGTCCTCTTGATAAATGCCATTATTGTAATGGTGTTGGACATTGGAAAAGAAATTGTTCCAAATACCTTGGTGATATTAAGGCTGGAAAGATCACTCCAGTAGGTAAATGACTATCCTTTCTTTTATGTTTCTAATTCAACTATGGTATTGTGATACAAAGTTGTGATAATGTATCCCCTTTTTATTCTAAATAGGGCCTCCACCAAGCAAGGACAAGGGAAAAGAAAAGCAAGCTTGAGAAATCATCAAGAAGCTAGGAATAGCTTCCATGAAGCTTGTCTTTTTATTGTCTTATTTAATTTATGTTTCGGATTTTAGAACCTTTTGATTTCCGTGTTCGACATGGAAATGTATTTTGGATATTGGTTGTATTTTGGATAATAGTGGCTTGGTTTGCAACCCAAGTCACCCGTTTTATCGTATTTTATCCTTGTTCTAAAATTCGTCTTTACATGCTTGCTCTTATAAAAATATGATCATTCACTTAAAGTGATCTAATAGACAAATATAATGATGCGATTCATTATATGTTCACAAGCTTAAGGCTTGTATATGAACAATAATAAAGTGATATTGAGTTGATGAACTCTTTTAAAGGAATGTTAATCACCAAGTACACTTATCAAATCTAAAACAATTAGTCAACCTATGAGATAGTCCTCCTTATACTTCAAAATCATTATTTGTGTCTTATAAGCTATCTTTGAATCTCTAGTGTATTTATTCTAAAGATAGAGTGGGAGAAAAATGAAGACACAAAGAAGAACACAATGCAAATCTATGTACTTGGAGTACATAAATGTGATCTACAATTTTCATGTATAAGTATACTAATCATCTATATCTCATTAATTTACATATTCATATATGTTGCATATAATTTAGTCATAAAATTAATTACAAATCTTATGCATGCAAACTTAATAACAAAAGATGAGAAAATCGTTTTCTCACCAACAAATTTCCGGTCATATTGGGCACCAACAAAATCTCCTTCTTGTTAGTTCTTGAGCTTTACATGAATATAAGGATGATCCTCCAAAATCCCAAAATAGAGATTCTCCTCTTGATTGCACCTAAGATTATCCCTTATCCCCACTAATTAATATTAGCTAGATATTAGTTTAGTAGTTTACCTTAAAATTGATTACTAACACTCATATATTACACTAATAATATTAGTAATTTGATTTGAACAATTTGATCATAATTTCTCTAATTTTTGAGAAAAAGATGAACAAAAGAGAGAGTTTTTGCATGTATATTGAGTGGTTGAGTGTATTAGAAAATATAAGAGAACAACACTCCTTTGATGAGAGTGGCCACCGGTTTTGGTGAGGAGAGGGACCAATATATGGTCCTTCACTTTTCTTTTTGTTCTTTTCTATACCTTAGGCTTGTAAGGCTAGGTGTAGGTTAGTTATCATTAGCTTATTTTATCTCATAAAATAATTCACCCACTAACACCCTTTACACTCTTATTTCGGTCCATCTATATAAAATGGACTACCATTTTATTTTGTCAATTTGTTAATTGTCACACAATATGTCACATGTAGTATGATACATGTTATTAATTAATTTAATGCATATTTATCACATAAATATCATTTCATGAATTAATTAAATTACATACAACAAATTGACTAGTGATACTTGATCACATAAATAAAATGGGCCATATAATTATAATTCACAACTTCTTGTAATTATAATTAACCATTCATTCTTATCTCTATTGTTTCTCAAACAATAAATAATTTTAGTAACAAAGCATTTTATCACTAAAATAAATCTCATATAATCCCATTACAATAAGATGATTATTCTCTCTCACAAATTGAATTGTTCAATTTTAAGGAATTGATCAGCTTGTATCGTCATACAATTAATCAACTTTACAGATAAGGGCATCATCCTTTAGGTGTGACCTTAAGGGATCAACTGACCACCACCGTCCCACGACAGTAACGTCAAACTCTAGCAAGCCAATCGTTACCGATTTATGTTGATCAGTTGACTATAAAATGAATCATCCCTTACGTATTCTTAAAATGAGATTTAAACATGTGATCAATATGATCGACAATTGTGATCGCATTATTGTCGGAGGACACATATTCCAACAATCTAGAAAGTAATAAACATATGACTTACATGAGAGTGTTTAAGTCACAACTCAATACAAGGCTTAGAGCCATGAAAATCCGAAATAAAAGGCTTGATTAGTGACAAAGGGTTTTGCACTAATAAAGAGAAATTTCAAACCTTGATTGGTTGCAAAGGGTTTTGCACTAGTCATTTACATGATCAGAGAGCCTTGGTTGTTTGCATGCAAATCGGTTATAGTTTTTCCGAGTTATACGATTAAAATATAAAACTTGTAAATTTGTGTTATTATGAAATATCACGAAATAAATTATGCATATTAAAGTTCGAACATGCGTAAGGATTTATGAAAATCCTAAGCTTTTCAAGCTAAAAGGAGAAATAAAAGGTTAGGAAAGATACTTAGTTGAAGTAAGAAGTTACTCGAAACTAATATTTTCTAATATGCTAGGACTTGTGAGAAGTGCTAGGCTAGTCATCTTGACAATTGTTGCAAGACTCTGCAAAACATTTACCTAGTGCATTGTGAGTGGGTGGAGTATTTGATCAGTGCAAGTTATATCATTCACCACAAATTCATTGGTTATGTGATAATCGACAGGAAAGTTCTTTCAAGATAAAGAACCCAAACCGAGAATGGAAACGTATATGTGTACTTGGTAAGGTTCATGCTATGAAAGATAACATGAATATAAAGGAAAATGCGATTATAAGAAGTTTGAACACATGGACACATGGTAAGTTAAACTTCTATTGCAATCAACAAGTGTTTACACACTTACGATATGCATCACAAGGTTGTAATACGGTATTGACTACCCGAATGTGATGTCGACATTTGTCGTTTGAGTTATTATTAACTCACTTTTTACTTTGTTACATCCAAACGGGTTGTAGAGACAATTGAACCCCATTAAAGTGAACACGGATTAGCATTGTATTCGCCTATAGTTACTTATATGAGGTGACGTCTCGAAGTGACTAGAGTTTGATGCGATTGATGGCAAGTTCAAGTGTCATGGAGTCATATGAGAATGACTAGTCGATCACATAGGCAGACTGTTAGGAACACTTTGTCGGGCCTTATGACCGCTTATAGAGTTCTGGCAAATTTATATAGCCTGGTCGTGGCGAGAGCTACTATAGTATTCTAATGAGTCGATTCTTTTGACTAAAGACTGTTCACCTAAGATGGCACAGTTTCAGATTAACTTTGATTTGTGTTACTACGACCTTCGTAAATGGGGTCAAATGGGCATATTTTGGGTTATGATGGCTGTGGCTAGTCGAAGGGAATGAGTGTGATAAGAATTGTCCACCCCTAGTCAGGGTTATAACAATATCTCAGGGCCACTCGAGGAGTAATGAACTGGAAATGCGTGGCCACGCTCGGAAGATATCTATGGTAGATAAATCCGGTCAATCAGTTATTCTCCAGATCGAGGAAACCACTCTCGATGTGATCACTTGCAAGTACGACTTGAAAGACACCTTGCATTGAGTGGGAGATAGTAATAGGACAAGAGAATTCGTGACGCACACTTGTCGAGGACAAGTGGGAGATTGTTGGAATATGTGTCCTCCGACAATAATGCGATCACAACTGTTGATCATGATGATCACATGTTTAAGTCTCATTTTAAAGAATATAATTGGGAAGTAATTTTTACTGTCAATTGTACAATTGTATGTCATGTGACATGTGACATGTCTTATGTCATGTTTTAATTTAAAATGCATATTTAACAAATTAAATATCATTTACAAATTAAATAAATCACATTTAACAAATTGACTAGTAATACAAAATTACTTTCACATAAAATGGTCATTTAATTACTAGTTAGTATAATTCACAACATCTTGTAATTATAACTAACTCATCATTCTTATCTCGCGTGTTTCGCAAACACCGATTAATTTTAGTAATATAACTTCTTAAATTACTAAATAAAATCTTATTTAATCACATTATAATAAGATGTCATTTTCTCTCTTATGGTAATAATTTGTTCAATTTTAAGGAATTAATTAATCTGTATCGGCATACAATTAATTAACCTTTTCAATTAAGGGAATCGTCCTTTAGGTGTGACCTCAAGGATCAATCGATCACCACCGTCGCACGACGTAAATGTCAAACTCTAGTCAACCAATCATTACCGATATGTGTGGACCAGTTGACTATATATGTAATGTATCATCCCTTTCGTATTCTTGGTATGAGATTTAAATATGTGATCAAAATGATCGACAATTGTGATCGCATTATTGTCGGGGACACTTACTCCAACAATCTCCCACTTGTCCTCGACAAGTGTGCGTCACCAATTCTCTTGTCCTATTACTATCTCCCACTCAATGCAAGGTGTCTTTCGGGTCGTACTTGCAAGTGATCATATCGAGAGTGGTTTCCTCGATCTGGAGAATAACTGATTGACCGGAGTTATCTACCATAGATACCTTCCGAGCTTGGCCACGCATTTCCAGTTCATTACTCCTCGAGTGGCCCGGAGATATTGTTTTAACCCTGACAAGGGGGTGGACAATTCCTATCGCACTTATTCCCTTCGACTAGCCACAGCCATCATAACCCAAAATATGCCCATTTGACCCCATTTACGAAGGTCGTAGTAACACAAATCAAAGTTAATCTGAAACTATGCCACCTTAGGCGAACAGTCTTTAGTCAAAAGAATCGACTCATTAGAATACTATAGTAACTCTCGCCACGACCAAGCTATATAAATTTGCCAGAACTCTATAAGAGGTCACTGCCCGACAGAGTGTTCCTAACCGTCTGCCTATGTGATCGACTAGTCATCTCACATGCCTCTATGGCACTTGAACTTGCCATCAATCACATCACACTCTAGTCACTTTGAGACGTCACCTCATACAAGTGACTATGGGCGAATACCATGTTAATCCAGGTTCACTTTAACGGGGTTCAATATTGTCTCTACAACCCGTTTGGATGTAACAAAGTAAAATATTTTTTTCAGCTTAAAAACTCGAACGACAAATGTGATTATCACATATGAATAGTCAATACCTGATTACTATTTCATATTCTATAATCTAATTTGATCTTGTATGTAGTTGTTCATCTCAATGCAATTGAAATGACATATGACATGACTTATCATGTTAAGCCTATGAGAAGGCTTTGGTTAGTAGGTTTTGTCAACTTCTTGTACCTTACTCAACCTTACTACATACACGTTTTCCTTTGTAATGTATACATTTGCATTACAAAACTTTTTGAGTACGTGTCGAGATCCAATCAAGACATAGGCCCTCTAGCCTTAGAATAGCTCCCACTGTTTTCACAGTGTGCGGGACTCATCCTTCTTGCACATCTCATGATTGCAAGTGCACTCAATTTCCGTTGTAAATATTTCTCATTGTTCTTTATTGCCTAGAACGATTCTAGAAAATCTATTTCTTAAACAACATAGCCACAATGGTATCTTAACCATCCTAATGTGTTTTGATTATGGTTTTGTCAGAAACCATGCGCAATCTCAATTGTCAATTGTCATTTGTGTAACACCCTTACACAAAATTGCTTCAAAAACACTTTGCATTACATCCTTAATGCTTCTGCAAGCACTTAAGGGTAATCTTTATGGCTTACTAGGTAACTATTTATTTGTGTCTTATAAGCTATCTTTGAATCTCTAGTGTATTTATTCTAAAGATAGAGTGGGAGAAAAATGAAGACACAAAGAAGAACACAATGCAAATCTATGTACTTGGAGTACATAAATGTGATCTACAATTTTCATGTATAAGTATACTAATCTAGTAAGTATACTTAAATAGATGAGATCTATGGTCTCGAATAGATGAGATCTACATGACAAAAGAGACGAAGTGAAGTAATCAAAAGAGCATGTTCTTAAGATAACTACATGAGGACACCAAAAGAAAGTTTTGGAAGAAAATGACTAATGAAAAGTGTCAACGAGAGATTTGGCTAGTTTATGAACAACGTATGACCAAGAATTTTCAATATTGATATTTACTTAAGAGCCTAAATGAATCAAAATTACAAGGATTGATATACCGATATCCACAATAGCTAAGTTAAGTATTAACCACGCTAATGTCATTACTTAACCTCATTATGAAGATGAAATGGTTAAACCTCCTTCCGAAAAGGGTATTTTGAAGGACGTGTATTAGATATTATTCATATTTAAATAATGACATTGCTACGCATCATTATAAAATGAATGAGTTAGAGATTAAAATCTCTTTCCATAAGGTTAAGATGAGACCTCTTCAAAATAGGTATTTTGAAAGGATATGATGGGAACATATATGGTTTAATCTTAATAACTTAGCAAAGCAATATATTTCAATTCTTGAAATGTGTAAATTGAGTAGTCAATTACGAAACACGTGGAATTAAGTGGGAGTTTGGAAATTATCATGTGAAGACATGGAATTTAGTGGGAGCAATCATCTTGTAAAGGTTTGTAATTCATTACTCATGGGGAATGACGAGCTAATACTATTCTTTCACAAAGAAGTATTTGAGTTTTCAATTCTGGATGAAAATGGACTATGATAAATCCAATCACATCATGAGATGTTGGATAAGTATTGAGATATACACATCGAATCAACAATAAATATAGGTTATTCATGTCAATGAAAATGGAATTGCCATTAGCAGTCATGGTCGTTCATTGAACCTAAGAATGTGTGGACAGCGGGCCGCCCACGGGGGCGCTTGGTGAGGAGCGAAAACAAGCGTTTGCATTTTGTAAGGAGTCGCCACCAATTTTTATGGGAAATTGGAACCGTTCGAATACCTCGTGCCATGTCAAGACACAAAGTAGTGACATGAACACTAAGCAATCGTTACCCTTAGCATTCTATGTCTAGAATGACTCTCGTGGATGCCAATGAACACGGGTGCTCACGGAGATCTGGAGTAAGGGGTGAGGGTACGTATTAGGAAGCTCTTTTGATCGAACACCTAATCCCGCCCGCCTCGATAGCGGCCTCTACTAATGATTAGGGAAGTTGTCTATACTTGATATATCGTCGGCTATATGCATGCAATGCAACATCCAAGTTTTAATCCTAGCATGTGAGAATTAATACCAAGTCGGTTGACACGTAATTAGCATACAATTGGGTCGAAGTTGGAATTTAATGTTGATTTACATGTGAAAACATACAAATGATAAAAGAAATACAATAACTATAAATTACAATAATGAAAATTACAATAATTACATTGAGATAGGCGATTTATGTCGAAAATACCTTTAAAACGGATAATTTTGAGAAAAAGAAATAAAAGAATAAAAGGACAAAATTAAACGAATTAACGAACAGGAATTAGTGATATTACGGATATTAGTTAGTTAATATGTAAGCTAATCGAACTACGTCAAGGCAGAAAAGGAGTTCAGGGACAGAACTCATCCTGAACAGCGCAGCGAGAGACGCGCCCTGGAAGAGGCGCGGCGATTCTTTGCGTCTGTTCCAAGGGTGAATTCTGGCTGTGAAGCCGGAACTGCAAATCGTTAACGTTAATTGTTAATTTCAAGGATTGATTAGATTATTTGACTCGGATGAAAGTGATTAACATGTTGTTTAACATATGAATGGGTCATAAAACAGTAAAACATGGACGGGATGAATCGGAAACGGATTAATTTACATGAAGGAGCGATGTTAATGAATGAGTCCTCTATTAAAATTAATTAACTAGCATTAGATATGACGAATATACAATGAATATGCAATGAACATGCGGAAATTATATCAATGACGAATCTCAGAAACCCAATATGAACAAATTGAACCTCTAAAATCCGGGTTTGAATTTAATGACGAAAAACCCGTAAATATTGATTATTTAGGATTTAAGTCGGAGTTAATGAGTTAAAACAAGTTAATGATGAATAAATAATGTACATGAATTATTATGATACTATGGTGAACGAATTAAGGAACAAATATATTAAAACAAATAAGAAAACACACGAATTACGAGAGGACGAGAAGAAGAAAAAAAAGCGAGAATCTGCGGCGGCCTCACGAAGAGGCGCGGCGAGAACTGCGCTCCTTCAAGAGGCGCAGGCGATTCTTGCGTCTTTTCTCGACGTCTGTCTACTGGAAATCCGTAAAAACAGGTTTTAAAGCACGGTTTTAGAAATCGATTTTAATGGTGTTTTCGACATAAATCTTACAACGATGATTCAATAAATAAAATACAATAAAAAAGAGGATTATACACCCTCAGACTTACATGTTGACGGAACGAGATGAACTAAGAAAATCGACTAGTGAATGCTCGACGCGAATGCAAAGAGAGTGCCCCCGTAAGAGGAAAACGATTGATTAATTAAGTTTGATTGAGTGTAGTTGGTCAAATTGGTCGGTCATGCAATGGAGAGGCTGGTACCCGGAAAGATCCGAGCTTACGTGGTCGGAAGTCCAAGCACGTAGGCGCCAATTAGTAAGAACGAAGTCTAGAATGCAAAGGGAGAAGAGAAGGGCGGACACTCGCGTGAGAAATATGAGGAGCGAAGGCTCCTATTTATACTAATCACGTGAAGGAATAGGGTTTCGGAGACTCTTTGGAAGTGAATCTCGGAAAGATATAAAAAAGATACGTAAATCATGCAAAGAAGGGCACGGGAAGAGGCGCAGCCCATCACGCGTCCCTTGGAAGAGGCGCGGCGCTGCTTTGCGTCTATTCCCAGGAGGTTTCCTCCTGCTGAAGAAAGATTTTCGTGTTTGAGTTATGGTAGGACGGAAATAATTCGATTATCTTTTGAATATTACGGGATATTATTTGCCAAAAGATAAAATTTGTGAAATATGGAATAGAAATATTCGGAACATTCCAGAACATTCTGACTCGGGATTTAACAGTTATCAGAAAATGGAGACGGTTTTTGACCCGGACTCCGAATGTACTCTAATTACTGTCAAAACGACCGTATCAGGACGTAGATGACAACTAAGAGGTTGACGTTAATATTTGAGCAAACACTTGACGATAATCTTACGAACTGTCACAAATCGTTCCGCGAATCAAACATGCGGCTCAATCATCACCGGGTGGTTTGAGAGGGGTGCAGAAACGAGGTGTCTACAGAGCCCCCACTTTGACTGAGGCTTGGACAAGGCGAAAGTCAATGTATAGCCATCAGGTCAATCGAAGATTACAACCTGACGACTATGGCGACGCGAGGCGGCTCAAGGGGTCCGAGCCAAGGACCTGTCGTCGGGAACATTTTAGAGTCTGTCGACTATCGGGGAGGGTCGTTTAAAGTCCATTAGACTACGTAAGGAGGCTCGTCAGCCATAAGAAGAGACCATACCCGAGACTTCTTCTCGAGATGCTTTCGGAGTTGCGTAGGAGCTAAGGGTAAGCATAGGAGCTAAGGCTAGGACCTAAAAGATATATAAGGATTGGTGCTAGGGTGTGGGACCCTAAAGGAAAGCATCGGCGGGAAGGAGGCCAAATATGAGTTCAACCTAGAGGTAACTAAGTTTTGGGTATAGGAACTTCTGGAGAACGACACCCTGTCGGACTCCGCGGGGAAACAAGAAATATTGAAAGCAGCAGGACGTCGGTAGAAACTGCTGGGGGAACCCGCTTGCGACGGTCTCAAACGAACTCTGGCAATACTTGAGGTTGAATCTGCTTGCGTCAGTCTCAAGCGAACTCTTGTTGGGGAAATATTGACGACTAGGAACATCTTGATCGTCGTGGGAAGAATCTCGAGTGAGCAGTACTGCAAAATACTACTGCGCTGGGGGACAGACGACTAGGAACATCTTGATCGTCATGAAAGGAATCTTGAGTGAGCAGTACTGCAAAATACTACTGCGTCGGGGACAAACGACTAGGAACATCTTGATCGTCGTGAAAGAAATCTTGAGTGAGCAGTACTGCAAAATACTACTGCGCCGGATATAATGCGGGCCGGAACGAAAGAAAACCATCGAAACGGACCAAAAGAATACAATAGCGTTGAAGAAGAGGCGCACCAAAGATGGGCCCACAAATAACGAACTTATAACGAATTTTTGAAAATTCGTATGGAGGGAACACAAGGAAGAGGCGCAGCAAGAGCTGCGTCTCTTGGAAGAGGCGCAGCGCCTGCTGCGTCCTTTCCCCAAATTGGCTATTTCCGCGTAAAAACGCGAAATCAGAAGGTTTATTTCATTATTTCGAAATACATTTCCTTCAATTTCTCTCTCAAATCTTCATCATTTCCGTCGAGGTTAGATTCAAAAGCTTGCATTAAAGATGAATAATCGAGGTATGTGTCTTAATCTTGCATTAATCATCTACATTTGTCGAATTTTGAGCCGCGAGAATTAGGGTTTTCGACCCTTTTGATCGAAAATTTGGGGCTTTTCCCCCAAATGAATTTGCTTTGCCAAATTGATGTTAGAAATGGATAGTAGGCAATGTTAGGAACATAACCATGCATTTGCTTTGAATTTTCATCGAGTTTTGAGCCCTTGAGCGAATTTTGAGACGGTTTTACAGCTGAACCGTAAATTGCTTCGAAAATAGCCTTAGGATTGTCCATTGGCGACGAAATTTGATATTTGGGATCCTTGGATGATGGGTAAACTTCCTGTCATCTCGAAATTTTGGTTTATGACAACTTTTCAGGGCACCTTTCTAGGGCATAATCGCCGTTATAACGAAATGCTGCCGAATTTTCGACTCGAACCCGGAACTAGGCTTTGACCTGGACTTGACTTGACCCAATTTATCACATGAGTGATTGGGTTGGCGGGAATATGACCAAAGATGGCCGGAAAGGACAGTTTTCAGGGCTCTGGAGGCTCGAAAACTTCTTAACAAAGGCTTGTCGTCATGTGACGCGGCCTGAGTTTACTTTAATGTTGCAGGTGATGAGGCTTCTACTTCTGGGAGGACTCCCATGGAGATAGACGTGGTTACGGTTGGGGAGGCTTTGGAGCAGGCCCTCACCGCCGCGGTGATGGCTACTGGAGACGAGGCTCACGAGGAGGAGGCCGTCGAGGAGGAGGAGGAGGCCCCGAGACGGGCCAACGTCAGGCGGGGAGGTCGTCAGCTGAGGGGAGCTCCAGCGTGGGCTGAGACCTGGGAGAGTAGGCACCTCGTGTGGGCTGCAGAGGGTCACCTGTCCTACAGGACGGTGAAGAGCTTGGTAAATAAGAATTCGCTACTCATCACCTATTCTCTTTCGTTCTTTTTATCCAAACTTCTTGCAAATTTCATTCAAAACTAAAGATAACCTTGTTTCAAATCATTATAGGAGGCCGGGAACATCAGGTCGTTCTCGGGTTACACGACAGCGATGGAGCACTACGAGCGGCTGTCGGCGGAGGAGAGGGCCATGATCGAGCGTGGAGCGTTTGGTCCTCTGGTTCAGGTCTGGAGGGATATCGTGAAGAGGAAGCTGCGGGCTAACCTTAGCCTGGTCCGCGCTTTCTTGGATCGATTCTGGGATACGACTTCCACGTTTCACCTGCCTTTTGGTGAGGTGGGAGTTACTCTAGAGGACTACGGCATGATTTCTGGTCTGCCTTGTGGGGCCGAGGAGATGGTGTGGCCGGAGACTGCTATGAGGGCGGATTCGGCCGAGGCGAGGAGATTGATCGGCTAGAACCTGTCGCCGAAGGTCACGATCTTAGGGCTTGGTACCCGTACCTACGTTCGAGACTACTTTGCGGGAAGACCCCGAGGGGGTGACGATCGATGGGAGGGAGACTCTCCTCCCCTTGTCAGGTGAGCGGGGGCTCGTCGTGGCTTTGGTGGTTCTTGTCTTCGATTTACCTCGGAGACAAGGGCGAGAGGCTGTCGACGAAGCTTCTTCCCTTCCTTTCTGACCTGAGTTCCTTAGGACGCTGGGACTGGGTCACTGCTGGTTTTGCGGTCCTCATCCGCTTCATGAGGGCCATGGTTCGTCCGGAGTTGATGGAGAAGGGGACTTCTCCTGGCGCTGTCGGACCTGGACTACTGTTGGAGGTATGAACCTTCCAAAGTAAATTCCTTTCTTTATTGAAACACGAAAGATCGTCATTGATTATTTTGTTTTACAGGCATGGGTGTACTCTTACTTCCCGAGTCTCGCGCCCAAGAGGACAGAGCCGCTGGAGAAGGCCTATCCTGTGGTGAGGGATTGGGTGATGTGCCGGACGAAGAGCAAGCACTCTTCTCACAATGTCTACCGGCGGGATGTGAACGCCCTTCAGCTGAGTAGCGTGAGTATCCCACTCGTATTTATATTTCTTGTACTTTGCTTTCACTTGATCATAGAAATGATCTTTGCCTTATCTTGTCGCAGTGGGTGCCCAGACCTTGGGCGGAGTACGCTGGAGCGCCTCCTTTTGTCGCTGAGGTCCTTCGACCTAGGAGCCCGAGTCGGCTGTTGTTGTGGACGTCGATGGGTCCTGTGTGGTATCTGGGCGAGCGTTTGGCTCGTCAGTGCTCTCGGGGCGCGTTGACGGTTCCCATTGACCCTCCGAGGACGATGTTCAGGGAGCCTACTGAGGCTGAGAGGGAGGCGGACCTGGCTGGTGCCAGTGGCGACGACCTTCTTCTGCCTGGCGAGGACTACTCAGCGTTCCTTTACGGGAGGTTGGCGTACTGGACGGTAGTGGTGAGTATCCTTTACTTTCCTTGATTTGATTTCGAGAATTACGACGAAGGATCATCGATTAATGGGAGCTATTTGTTTTTGCAGGAGGTTGAGGCGGCGGGCATCGAGCCCCCAGTGTACCCCGAGACTCTTGAGTACACTGACGCGACTGGGAGGACGACGATCTCCGAGTTGCGTGACTTTGACGTAGCTGTGACGGATCTTTGGCCTAGACGATGGCAAAGATCGATTCGGAGGGTGAGCCTCCAGCTTATATACCTTTCGTGTAAGAACACATTTGATTGAACTTGTTCACTTTACTGAGAATTCTTTTGAAATGCAGGTCGCGCCATCTCGGTTCGTGGCACTATGGAGGGTGGCCAACCGGCTTCGAGCTACCGCCATTGAGGCACTCGTCGGTGGTCGAGGTCGTCAGGTATGAACCTCGTTTGATTCCTTTTGATTTTTGATTTTCAGTTTTGTTTGAGTTGATTGACATGAGCCAATTTCTTGTTTACAGGGCGACCGCGAGCTGGAGCGAGAGTTGGCCCAGTCTCGGGAGGAGACGGCTCGCCTGTCGAGGGAGCTCGAGTTTCGGGATGCCGAGATTGCTGCTCTTACGGCGAGGGTTGCTGAGTTGGAGGGTGCCCAGCAGTAGTTTGGCGTAGTTTTGTAGACTTGTACATCTGATTTTGAACATTTTTGGATTTGTTTGGGGCGCAAGCCCCCGGTTTGCTTGAACTTTGGACTTGGTTCGGGGCGCAAGCCCCCAGTTTGCTTGTACATTTGTATATATGATGGCCTGAGTGCCTTTGTTGCTGGGTTGTGTTGCTTGTACCTGCAGGTTAGTTCTTGAACAGGTTTGGTAGACAACGGTTTACGCCGTCATGCCGCCGAAATTTACATGGAAATCACGCAAAACATACATTTTATACACATATGGTCTTAATTAGCGCAAAAATGAGGCTCAAAAGGATACAAAAAAATGCAAAAATGCAAAAAAAAGCAAAAATTTTGTCGGAAATGACCGGACGGTAGGGAGGGTTACCCCCTAAAAAAAGAAAAAATAGAAATCTGTAAGTGTAGAAATGAAAATGTTGAAATTAAAACAAAAGAGAATTATTTCCTAAAAATGAAATTAAATGAAATTTATGAAATTTAATTAAAATGAAATTTTATTTCCTAAATGAATTAAAGTAATAAAAAAAAATAAAAAAAAGAAATAAGTGCGATGGAAATGGCGAAGGTGTCGATGTCGCCTCGAAATGCGTGCCCGCGAATTTAGGAAGTTTGAAACATGGTAAACTGCTCGTATTTACCAAAATAAAATCCCGTAGGAATAGGAAATTATTCGTTATAGAATTAGGAAAGATCCAAACGCGGAAATCACAGAAAGTGAGCCTGAGGAAGAGGCGCAGCATGAGCTGCGTCGCTTTGAATAGGCGCAGCAGGAGCTGCGCCTGTTCCCAAGTTTGTCTCTCCTTGCGGATTTTGGAAACAGCAATTAGTATAAATAGGAGCGTCGACGAAGCTTTAAATCATATAATTCTTCCGTCTTTTCTCCGTTAATCTCATAAAAACTCCCAAAATAAATTTTCAAGAGAAAATTTGTCATCATGAATACTTTGGAGATCCGTTTGAAGGAATGGACTAATGAATTTTCGAATGTTGAGAAGCACGATATGGGTGCTCATAACCTTGGGTCTCTATTGAGTCTGAAACACATTAAGGTGGTAAAACCGTTCTTGGATGCTTGCCTTGACTACTGGGACCCAAATTGTCATGTTTTCGCGTTCCCAGGTGGTGATATTTGTCCTTTTCCGGAAGAAATTGCTGCTATTGGTGGGTGGGACCCTGAGCATCTACCTGCCATTCCTTCCACTTCACAAGGGTATAAGACCAAATTCAGAGACTTGCTTGGATTGACTAGACTTGAGGTGGATCGCTTGGTTACCCCGAAAGGCGTGAGAATGCTGGACTTTGTAGACCGATTCATCAACAGGGCTGACCCCACCGTCTCTTATGTTGCCAGGAGGAGAGCCTTTGGCTTTTGTTTGCTGCATGTGTACGTCTTCCATGGACACGTTGATGAAGATTTGCGAGGTGATCCCCGTCTTTTGGGTCTTATCGAGCAAATGGAGCTGCGCAGGAGCCCAGCTTGTTTATGCTTAGGGGAGATTATCTTGGGTTTGGATAATAGGAAATCCAACCGCGATCTTCCATTTTTGGGGAGTCCCGTCATCTTACAGGTAAAAGACACCTCTTCCTTTTTTGTTTTTCGTTTTTTTTTTTTTTTTTTTTTTTTTTTTTTTTTTTTTTCTTTTTTTTTTTTTTTTTCTTTTCTTTTTTTTTTTTTTTTTTTTTTTTTTTTTTTTTTTCGTTTGGTGTCTAATACCTACTTTTGGTAGGTTTGGCTTATGGAACGGCTCCGACTGCTCGAGCCCCCAGTTCATGCACTTTCCTATCATTCCCGTATGATTGCGATGAGGACACGGTTGTACATGGTGGACTTCACCCGGGTCTGTGACTATTGGAAGAACAAGCTGAAGAATGATGATGGCCCGTTGATTAGGTGGGTTGTACCGTGGTGGCATCTCAAGTCTGTCACTGGAGTGTCTTCTTTGGATCCCACTAGGTCCGTGCGCATTCCGGGATTGGAGTTCATGGTATGCATTTTTCCGGAAAGATTGATGAGGCAAGTTGGGCTGAAGCAGACTATCCCGAGGCTTGATACCGTTCCGCAGACTGCTGTGGCGCTTACCACCGAGAGCCGAAGGGAGTGGGCTATCAAATGGGCCCAAAGGAACATGTGGTTCCTGAGCTTCTCCGCCAATGCTTTATGGGTGTCGGATTCTTACCTGAGGTGGAGAAAGGCTGCAACTTCGGAAGAACGCGAGAGACTGAGGAAACGCGAGCCTGTCGACTACAAGGTGCGCGAGGGAGAGAAAGAGAAGGAGAAACATCTGACAGAAGGAGAAGAAGAAGCTGGATTTCAGGTCATTCATCCTTCGAAGAAATCAAAGACTACTCCTGTTGCGGAAATGGTGGTTGGCAAGAATGGAAGAGTCAGGCCTCGAGAAAGACCGTTGGTGATTAGGTCTGAAGTGGTGCAAGAGCGCCCGGCTCGAGGTCGTGACAAGAAATATGACAAGAATGACAAGGGCAAGGGGAAGATGGAGGAATAGCCCGAGTCCTTATTTATTATTTGAGTATTATTATTATTGTTGTAATAAAAAGGAGGGATTTTTAGAATCCTAGCCTATTCTATTTTTATTATGTAGCGTACTATCATTATTAGAAAATGAAAGGAATAAAAAAGGTTGAATGGTTAAGAAACCGCTGTGATTTTCTTTTATTATTCTTGTCGAGTTTCAAATGCAGTGCAAATGTCCTTCTATTTACATTTTAGGTATATTGGGTTGAATCCTATGAAGGATTGCCTACGTATTCACTTAAAAAAGCGAAATCAAACCCTTGCGCGTAGTTCGAGTAAATGTAAAAGAATAATTGTTCGAAGCAAGAGCTTGTAATGAACATAGAAAATAAGCATGAGCTTTTGCTTGTTCTCAGGGTGCGAATTTAGTTTATTTGATGATATGGGGATGATAATCTTGTCAAGATGCAAGAGCATAGTGACACTTAGCTTATTTCAGCTTGGCCAGGGGCCGTTTATTTAGTGCCACAAGAGCGACACATGGGTTTACGCGAGGCGCGTTTTTGTCCTAATCTAGGCATAGTATCGTTTCAGTTGGTCAAGGTTTGTGGGGTTCGAAAACTCATTTCCGTCTAGGTCTGTGATTCTAACCGCACCCCCTGGAAGTATGGATTTGACTAGGTATGGTCCGGCCCAATTAGGTTTGAATTTTCCCCTTGGGTCGACGGGTAAAAGAGCTCTAACCGATTTGAGTACTAAGTCTCCTTCTTTGATGTTTCTTGGCCTAACCCTTTTGTTGAAAGCTCGTTTGATACGTGCTTGATATGTTTGGACATTATGTAAGGCGCGTAGCCTACGTTCATCCAGGAGGATGAGTTCTTCATATCTATCTCTCTTCCAATCGGCTTCAGGGATTTGGCTTTCGAGTAGAATACGCAAGGATGGTATTTCTAGCTCGACTGGTTGTACGACCTCCATGCCGTAGGTCAAATAGAAAGGAGTAGCCCCAGTGGGCGTCCTAACTGATGTACGATATCCCCATAAAGCAAAGGGTATCTTGCTTGGCTAATCTCTATAGTTGTCAGTCATTTTCTTGAGAATTGTGACAACGTTCTTGTTTGCCGCCTCTACCGCGCCGTTAGTCTGTGGTCTATAGGGCGAAGAGTGGTGATGCTTAATCTTGTATTTGGCTAGCAATTGCTCGGTTTCAGCTTGGAAGTGTGACCCATTATCGCTGATGATCTCATGTGGGCAACCATATCGACAGATGATGTTGTTTTGTATGAATTTTGCCACATTTTTAGCCGTAAGAGCAGTGTAGGAAGCCGCTTCTACCCACTTGGTGAAGTAGTCAATTGCTACTAGAATGAAACAGTGACCTCCTGTTCCGGCTGGGGTTATCTTTCCGATTATGTCAATTCCCCATGAGGAAAATGGCCAAGGAGATGTCATCGTGTATAGCAACGAAGGAGGGACATGTTGTACATTCCCGAAGATTTGGCAATTGTGGCAATGTCTCACGTATTTGATGCAATCGGATTCCATGGTGGTCCAATAATACCCTAAACGCGTGATTTCTTTGCCATCATAGGCCCACTCATGTGAGGACCGCATTCTCCGTCGTGGACTTCTTCCATCACCTTTCGTGCCTGTGAATGATCAAGGCAACGTAAGATTACACCAAGAGGTGTTTTTTTTTGTACAACTCTCCTTACATTAGGATGTATTGGGAAGCTAATAGGCGTATAGCACGTTGTCCCCTTCTGTCCATATCCGGTGGATAGGTACCATTGAGCTTGAAATTCAGGATCGCTTGGAACCAGGGTTCCTGTGCGATTTCTTCTTCATCGGTGATTTGATGGACATAAGCCGGTTCTGATCGTCGTTCAATACACAAAGGCATTTCTACCATGTGGTCTGGCATATTTATCAAAGATGCAAGTTTCGCAAGAGCGTCTGCAAATTGATTTTCCTCCCGTGGTAGGTGCAGGTAGGTTACGTGGTCAAAGAATTGAGCCACTTGGTCTATCCTAGCTTGATAGGGTGCGAGGCTTTCGCTTCGGATTTTCCAGGACCCTGTAACTTGGTTGATGATTAGTGATGAATCCCCATGTACTCGGAGGTTTTTGATGCCTAAGCTTACTGCCGCTTGCAGTCCAATGAGACAAGCTTCATACTCTGCAGCGTTGTTTGTCACCTCGAAGTCGAGTTTGACAGCGATTGGTGTATGCTCACCTTCAGGAGAAATGAGCAACACTCCTATTCCGAATCCTCTTAAGTTTGATGCTCCATCAAAGTATAGATCCCACGAGTCTACGTCTGTTTGAAGTATATCCTCGTCGGGAAATGACCAAGTGTCTATGGTTTGCGCGTCGTTGATAGGATTTTCTGCGAAGAATTCGGCGACGGCGCGACCTTTTATGACTTTTAGTGGCACATATTTGAGGTCGAATTCTGAGAGCATCAGGGTCCATCTTGCAAGACGTCCGTTGAGAACGGGTTTCTCGAAGAGGTATTTGACTGGATCCATTTTGGAATATATCTTGACGGAGTAGCTAAGCATGTAGTGACGTAGCTTCTTCGTTGCCCACACAAGAGCGAGGCATGTCTTTTCGAGTTGCGAGTATTTGCACTCATATTCCAAGAATTTCTTACTTAGGTAGTAAATAGCTCTTTCTTCACTTCCCACGGTTTGAGCCAAAGATAGCACCCATGGCGCTTTCGATTCTTCGTGAGATATAAACCAAGAGGTTGATCTCGTTGTGGCGGCATGAGCACCGGTGGTTTAGCCAATATCTCCTTGATTCGGTCAAACGCCTTTTGACAGTCATCATCCCACATGGTGTGGTCTGTTTTCTTGAGTTTCTTGAAGATAGGCTCGCAAATCATGGTAAGTTTCGATATGAATCGACTTATATATTGTACCTTTCCCAGGAATCCTCTGACTTCTTTTTCTGTTTGAGGTTGTGGCATTTCGATCAGAGCTTTGATTTTTGAGGGATCTATTTCTATACCGCGTTGGCTGACGACATATCCCAGGAGTTTTCCGGATGTTACCCCAAATGTGCATTTCTGAGGATTAA
The DNA here is from genome assembly GCF_048544455.1 of Silene latifolia. Classification (NCBI taxonomy): domain Eukaryota; kingdom Viridiplantae; phylum Streptophyta; class Magnoliopsida; order Caryophyllales; family Caryophyllaceae; genus Silene; species Silene latifolia. The sequence continues at coordinate 17,699,866 of NC_133535.1, forward strand.
GTCTCATGTTGTACTTTCGTAGCCTTGCGAAGAACTTGCGAAGGTTTGCAATATGCCCCTCTCTTTCCTTGGATTTGACGATCATGTCATCTACATATACCTCAACTTCTTTGTGCATCATGTCATGTAGGAGTGTAGTTGCGGTGCGTTTGTATGTAGCTCCGGCGTTGATCAATCCGAACGGCATTACTGTATAGCAATACGTTCCCCATTGGGTGACGAATGCGGTCTTGTGCATATCTTCCATGGCCATCTTTATTTGGTTATAACCCGCATATCCATCCATGAAGGATAGTAACGCGTGGTCTGCAGTATTGTCTACCAATATGTCAATGTGAGGTAGAGGGAAGTCATCTTTCGGACTTGCTTTGTTTAAGTCCCTGAAGTCAACACAAACACGGATTCTCCCATCCTTTTTGGGCACAGGTACTATGTTGGCTACCCAGTCAGAGTACTCGGAAACTTTAATGAACCCGGCTTTGAATTGCTTATCGACTTCTTCCTTAATCTTTAGAGCCCATTCTGTTCTCATTCGTCGAAGCTTCTGTTTCACAGGTTTGAAACCCGGCTTAATCGGAATCCTATGTTCGGCGATATCCCTGTCGATCCCTGGCATGTCTTTGTAGGACCAAGCGAAAACGTCTTTGAATTCATTTAGGAGGTCTATGAAATCGGCCCTTTCGGTAGAGCTCAAGGTAGTCCCTATCCTAAGTTCTTTGGGTTCTAATTCGGTTCCTACGTTGATGGGTTCGGTATCCTCTATTACCGGTCCCCCTTCCCCTTCCTGTAATATTTCTTTGGCTACGTAGGGAGGTATTTCGGTTAAGTCTGGGTCTTGGTCATCCTCAGTATCATCATAAACAGAATTGCACTCGAAAGAACACAGAGAGTAAGCAGAACCTGATTTATTCTTATTAAGATTTGAGTAAAGTTGAAACAAAGAAGCCAACTGATCCATGGTCAGTGGCGGCAAAGGAACAGTAATTGGGGCATTCCCCGAACTACCGTGACTACTCGATGCTAGGCTAGGAGAAACGAAGGGAGTGGGGATGACAACAGGAGTAGACTCTCTAATGACTTCTCTAGACTCCGACTCTGACTCCGACTCCGACTCCGACTCGAACTCGTCGTCTTCTGGTTCTCCTTTGAACATCTCTCCTTCTCCAGTAGTGAGCTTGAAGAGCCTTCCTTGGTTGTTGGTCCATTTGATAGATTTTCTCCATCCTTTCTGCTGCTTTGTGTCGATTTCTGTGATCAACGCGGTGGGGTTGAAGCGATCGTCCTGAAGTATCATAGTAATGATCTCATCTCGCGCGCCCTAATGAATCGGTCTTCTCCAAACAATAGGCTAACAGCTTGTTCGTCGAAGCAAGGTGCTTGACGGGTTTTGACGGTAGGAACCGTTTCGGGAGGAATGAAGTAGCAATCGTGAAAGATCTCGATTCCGGCTAACTTCCTCTCAAGATAATGCCAAGGTTCGGGAAATCCATGAAAGAGTTCCGAACTTCCTTCTTGAACGAAGTATCCATTTAAAGTGGGGAGATATGGCCTTATTTGGACTCCCACGTACTTGCGATTTTGGACTTGAGCGAGCATTTCGAGAACTTCTTCTGTTGTGGGTTTGTACCCTAGTCCAAGTGGTATCCTTGTCGAGTTGCCTTTCTTGTATGGTGCGAAGGTGTTCTTCCGAATTGGGTTCAAAGGCATTCCAGGGAAGTATCCCTGAGACTTGAGTATGTGGTTGACCACCAAGTTGGAGTAGGGATTATAGTATAAGGGTGCCAACTGACTTTCTATGACACTCACACTTTGGAAGCCCCCAAGTTCGTATATGGGATCCGCAAGGACTTGATTGTTTGATTGCTTCTCGATTATTGCTTTGATGGGTGACGAGGCGATCGTCACAACTTTGCCATTTAGTGGGATCTTGATCTTTTGGTGAAGGGTGGATGTTACCGCTTTGGAAGCGTGAATCCAAGGCCTTCCCAGAAGTATATTGAATGAAGCTTCGATATCCACTATTTGGAAGTTAACTTTTCGTTCGATTGGTCCCGTGGCTATGGTTAGGCTAGCAAGCCCAACTACTTTTCGTCGTGTACCGTCATATACACGTACACCTTGATTGGTGGGAGTCCAATCCGACTCCTTCATGCCTAGCTTGTATGCCGTTTTGAGAGGTATGACGTTGACCGCGGAGCCATCATCTACCAAAGTCATTGGCACATTCTTCTTTAGACAAATGACAGTGATGTATAGAGCAAGGTTGTGACTAGCGCCAAAAGGTGGCAAGTCTTCATCTGAGAAAGTAATAGGATTACTTAACCTCGGTGATTCTTGGAAGACCAAGTTGACTACATCTTCGGGAGTAGAGTTATGCGCTACATTCAATTTGGCCAAAGCTTGCAGTAAAGCTTGGCGATGCGGAAATGAGCTTGCCACTAGTTGCCAGACTGAAAGATCAGCCTTGGTTTTCTGTAATTGCTTGAGCAAATGATCAGTGGGGTCATCTTCGTTGTCATTTGGTGTGATGACGTTGGTTGGACCGTTTTGAGTAGTGCTTTGATATGGGCGACCCGAACGGGTTAGGTGATCCACATCTTGGTCTTCACCATTTTGGACTATTTCCTTGACCAAGGAGTTTTCAATGAGGTATTCGTCTTCATCATCATCGGCTCAAACCCCATTGATTGCAGCTAGTTCCTTCATCCTCATGATATTACTTTCTAGTTGTATGATTTGGTCGACTAGTTTATCAACCACGGCGACTACTTCTTGCATAGTGGTATTTTGAGAGAAGATCAATGGTACACGTTCTTTAGGCGTTGCATTGGGATTGCGTAAGGTCGTTACCCTGTTTTCTAATTCCCACACTTGTCTATCTACACTCCTTGCCCATGCGATGAAGTCGGAAATGGTAGGGGAGATGGTAGAGTAGAGTCTTTATTTCTCAATTGCATGAATTTCATTTTCAGTGGGAGAAATGAGAAGTGAGCAATCTAAGGTAGATTCGTCACTTGTAATCACTAGAACTCCAAGAGGATTCTGAGTGTTGTTGGGCTTACCTCCTGGTGGAATTGGAAGTCGACCATCTTCAATCATATCTTGAAGCACGTGTTTCAACTTGTAGCATTTTTCTGTGTCGTGCCCTTTGCCCCTATGGTATTCACAGTAGGAGTTTTCATCCCAGAACTTGGACTTCTTTTCAGGTTCGGGAGTAGGTCCAATGGGTTGGAGTTTACCTTGCTTCATTAGCCTTTTTAGAGCGTTGGAGTACGTATCCCCAAGGTTTGTGAACTTCCTTGGTGGGCTAGTTTTCTTGGATGGCTCGAGAAGGTTAACTTCGTCGGTCTTGCTAGTAGAGCCGTATGAACGACTTGTGGACCCTTGATATCCTCGACCTACCGTTTTGGACAAGAGTCCTTTACGGATGTCATCTTCAATTCGCGTCCCTAGCACGGTTAAGTCCTTGAAAGTCTTGATGTTTTGATATCTCAAATGGTTGGCATATATGGGTTTGAGATTATCCACAAACTTTTCCACAAGAGTAGCCTCATCCGGGCGTTCAACTAGTTGAGTACTAGTCTTCCTCCACCTACTTAGGAAGTCGGTGAATCCTTCTTTGTCATTTTGGGTAAGAACCTCTAGAGTACGCATGTTGACTTGGATCTCGGCATTATCCGCGTATTGTTTCGAGAACTCGATCGCGGCGTCTTCCCAAGTAGCGACCTTTTTGTGATCTAAAGTGTAGAACCATTGCTTTGGGATGGTGTCAAGAGATGAAGGAAAGATCCTTAAGAACATCTCGGGTTTGATGCCTTTGATAGACATGTAGTCCTTGAAGGCGCGGATGTGGTTCAAAGGGTTCTCATGTCCTTTAAACTTAGGGATATCTGTCATGCTAAAGTTAGTGGGCAATTTGGAATTGACGGCTTCATACTTGCGATTGTTCTCCCTATAAATGTCATGCCCCTTAAGGTACATCAATTGCTCCTCTAGGTATTGGAGTCTTTTCTCAGCTGCGGTTGTTCCTAGGACAGGATTCTCATCTTTAGACTCGTCATCGGAAAATTGTAGTACTCCACCTTTAGGGGGAGGCAGCTTTCCCTCTACATCAAAGATACGGCCTTCGATAAGCTCAGGGCGGTCATAGGTTTGTTCTTGAGTGATTTGCATTTGGGTTATCGCGGCTAGGATTCGATCATTACTTTCTTGAATTTGCTGGAGGTTCGTTTCACCACTTGACCCGGGCATATTGGAAACTGGATAAGAGACCGGCGACGAATCAAAACACGATCGACCATTCTATCACGCTTGCTAAAAGAGGAAAGATTTGACTCGTGAAGTGGGTGTGTGCCACTTGTGTTGAGTGAGTTTTGAAGAAAGACAAGGTCTTTGAAAATGTGCGTCCTAGTCAACTGTAGTGTAGTTGTAGGAGTGGACTCGAAGTGAGGTTTTGAAATGGGCTTGTGGCCCGAATTTTGACTTGACAAACGGACAGAGTTTTGACCGGATTTTGCGCTAATTAAAGGCCTACTTTTTCGAAATTCCTGTTTGAAAATGAAGATTTTGATTTTTTGAAAATTCGTCATGGTTTTGTTTAGAAGTGGTGATCACATAAGGTTTACATGTTTATACAAACATTATAAAGGGATGCTGAGTGCATTTAGAAGGGTTTTGGTTTAAAGGGTGAGTTGCCATACCGAACCATCAAACCCGAAGTCTGTGGAGAGGCTCGTGCCAAACAAGAGTAAGGCCGATTCCTAGTCCATTTCCTCAAGTAGTGAAGGCCCTTGATACAAACAAGAGTAAGCATCATGGTATGGATGACGTCAATCGCTATCCTTGTCTAGGAAGACCGAGTTGGGACGATTGGTCGAATGGGTTGGGTTGGGCCTAGGAAGGCCGAATTAAACGGTCTAGGAAGACCGAGTTATGAAAACCGACAATTGTCTTGTACAAACTATTCCCTAACCTTGTTCAAGTTTCACCCTTGCTACACGTAAGTGTATTTCCCCAGCGGAGTCGCCAAACTGTGGACAGCGGGCCGCCCACGGGGGCGCTTGGTGAGGAGCGAAAACAAGCGTTTGCATTTTGTAAGGAGTCGCCACCAATTTTTATGGGAAATTGGAACCGTTTGAATACCTCGTGCCATGTCAAGACACAAAGTAGTGACATGAACACTAAGCAATCGTTACCCTTAGCATTCTATGTCTAGAATGACTCTCGTGGATGCCAATGAACACGGGTGCTCACGGAGATCTGGAGTAAGGGGTGAGGGTACGTATTAGGAAGCTCTTTTGATCGAACACCTAATCCCGCCCGCCTCGATAGCGGCCTCTACTAATGATTAGGGAAGTTGTCTATACTTGATATATCGTCGGCTATATGCATGCAATGCAACATCCAAGTTTTAATCCTAGCATGTGAGAATTAATACTAAGTCGGTTGACACGTAATTAGCATACAATTGGGTCGAAGTTGGAATTTAATGTTGATTTACATGTGAAAACATACAAATGATAAAAGAAATACAATAACTATAAATTACAATAATGAAAATTACAATAATTACATTGAGATAGGCGATTTATGTCGAAAATACCTTTAAAACGGATAATTTTGAGAAAAAGAAATAAAAGAATAAAAGGACAAAATTAAACGAATTAACGAACGAGAATTAGTGATATTACGGATATTAGTTAGTTAATATGTAAGCTAATCGAACTACGTCAAGGCGAAAAGGAGTTCGGGGACGAACTCATCCTGAACAAAGCAGAAGAGATCTAGCGCCCTCTGGAAGAGGCGCAGCAGTTGCTGCGTCTGTTCCAAGGGTGAATTCTGGCTGTGAAGCCGGAACTGCAAATCGTTAACGTTAATTGTTAATTTCAAGGATTGATTAGATTATTTGACTCGGATGAAAGTGATTAACATGTTGTTTAACATATGAATGGGTCATAAAACAGTAAAACATGGACGGGATGAATCGGAAACGGATTAATTTACATGAAGGAGCGATGTTAATGAATGATTCCTCTATTAAAATTAATTAACTAGCATTAGATATGACGAATATACAATGAATATGCAATGAACATGCGGAAATTATATCAATGACGAATCTCAGAAACCCAATATGAACAAATTGAACCTCTAAAATCCGGGTTTGAATTTAATGACGAAAAACCCGTAAATATTGATTATTTAGGATTTAAGTCGGAGTTAATGAGTTAAAACAAGTTAATGATGAATAAATAATGTACATGAATTATTATGATACTATGGTGAACGAATTAAGGAACAAATATATTAAAACAAATAAGAAAACACACGAATTACAGAGGACGAGGAAGAAGAAAAGAAGCAGGAACTGCGGCAGCCTCACGAAGAGGCGCAGGCGAATCGCGCTCCTTCAAGAGGCGCAGCGATTCTTTGCGTCTTTTCTCGACGTCTGTCTACTGGAAATCCGTAAAAACAGGTTTTAAAGCACGGTTTTAGAAATCGATTTTAATGGTGTTTTCGACATAAATCTTACAACGATGATTCAATAAATAAAATACAATAAAAAAGAGGATTATACACCCTCAGACTTACATGTTGACGGAACGAGATGAACTAAGAAAATCGACTAGTGAATGCTCGACGCGAATGCAAAGAGAGTGCCCCCGTAAGAGGAAAACGATTGATTAATTAAGTTTGATTGAGTGTAGTTGGTCAAATTGGTCGGTCATGCAATGGAGAGGCTGGTACCCGGAAAGATCCGAGCTTACGTGGTCGGAAGTCCAAGCACGTAGGCGCCAATTAGTAAGAACGAAGTCTAGAATGCAAAGGGAGAAGAGAAGGGCGGACACTCGCGTGAGAAATATGAGGAGCGAAGGCTCCTATTTATACTAATCACGTGAAGGAATAGGGTTTCGGAGACTCTTTGGAAGTGAATCTCGGAAAGATATAAAAAAGATACGTAAATCATGCAAAGAAGGGCACGGAAGAGGCGCAGCGAGCCCATCGTCCCTTGGAAGAGGCGCGGCGCTGCTGCGTCTATTCCTAGGAGGTTTCCTCCTGCTGAAGAAAGATTTCCGTGTTTGAGTTATGGTAGGACGGAAATAATTCGATTATCTTTTGAATATTACGGGATATTATTTGCCAAAAGATAAAATTTGTGAAATATGGAATAGAAATATTCGGAACATTCCGAACATTCGACTCGGATTTAACATTATCGAAAAATGGAGACGGTTTTTGACCGGACTCGAATGTACTCTAATTACTGTCAAAACGACCGTATCAGGACGTAGATGACAACTAAGAGGTTGACGTTAATATTTGAGCAAACACTTGACGATAATCTTACGAACTGTCACAAATCGTTCCGCGAATCAAACATGCGGCCCAATCATCACCGGGTGGTTTGCGAGGGGTGCAGAAACGAGGTGTCTACAGAATGGTTGATCACATGATTATTAGTTACTAATGTTTCCGCCATTAGAATAATTATGCACATGTCCAATAATGAATAATATGCATAAGAGCATGATGAATCATTGGGAAGCCATAAAAGAATCGTCATGTATTCTCGAGGAGAATCCGATGAGCAATTTCAGTGATTGAACAGAACACTCTGTTATGTGTCAAGAAGTTACACATATTAAAGTTCGAACATGCGTAAGGATTTATGAAAATCCTAAGCTTTTCAAGCTAAAAGGAGAAATAAAAGGTTAGGAAAGATACTTAGTTGAAGTAAGAAGTTACTCGAAACTAATATTTTCTAATATGCTAGGACTTGTGAGAAGTGCTAGACTAGTCATCTTGACAATTGTTGCAAGACTCTGCAAAACATTTACCTAGTGCATTGTGAGTGGGTGGAGTATTTGATCAGTGCAAGTTATATCATTCACCACAAATTCATTGGTTATGTGATAATCGACAGGGAAGTTCTTTCAAGATAAAGAACCCAAACCGAGGTTGGAAACCTATAAGTGTACTTGGTAAGGTTCATGCTATGAAAGATAACATGAATATAAAGGAAAATGCGATTATAAGAAGTTTGAACACATGGACACATGGTAAGTTAAACTTCTATTACAATCAACAAGTGTTTACACACTTACGATATGCATCACAAGGTTGTAATACGGTATTGACTACCCGAATGTGATGTCGACATTTGTCGTTTGACTTATTATTAACTCACTTTTTACTTTGTTACATCCAAACGGGTTGTAGAGACAATTGAACCCCATTAAAGTGAACACGGATTAGCATTGTATTCGCCCATAGTTACTTATATGAGGTGACGTCTCGAAGTGACTAGAGTGTGATGCGATTGATGGCAAGTTCAAGTGCCAATGAGTCATATGAGAATGACTAGTCGATCACATAGGCAGACTGTTAGGAATTCTTTGTCGGGCTTTATGACCGCTTATAGAGTTCTGGCAAATTTATATAGCCTGGTCGTGGCGAGAGCTACTATAGTATTCTAATGAGTCGATTCTTTTGACTAAAGACTGTTCACCTAAGATGGCACAGTTTCAGATTAACTTTGATTTGTGTTACTACAACCTTCGTAAATGGGGTCAAATGGGCATATTTTGGGTTATGATGGCTGTGGCTAGTCGAAGGAAATGAGTGCGATAGGAATTGTCCACCCTTAGTCAGGGTTATAACAATATCTCAGGGCCACTCGAGGAGTAATGAACTGGAAATGCGTGGCCACGCTCGGAAGATATCTATGGTAGTGTAGATACCTCATTTCTGCACCTCCCGCAAACCACCCGGTGATGATTGGGCCGCATGTTTTGTACGCGGAACGATTTGTGACAGTTCGTAAGTTTATCGTCAAGTGATTGCTCAAACATTAATATCTACCTCTTAATTGTCATCTACGTGCCGATATGGTCGTTTTGACGGTAATTTGAGTACATTTGGAGTCCGGGCCTAAAACCGTCTTCATTTTATGATAGCCGTTAAATCCCGAGTCAGAATGTTCTGGAATGTTTCGGATATTTCTATTCCATATTTTATAAATATTTCACAATCTTTATTCTTTGGTAAACAATTTCCCGTAATATTCACACAAAATATTAAGGAAAACCGAATTATCTCTTTATTCCATAATTTAAACACGGAAATCTTTCTTTCGCAGAAGGAAACCACTTGGGAACAGACGCAGCAGGTGCTGCGCCTCTTCCAAGGGACGCAGTGCTTGCTGCGCCTCTTCCCAGGTCCTTTTCTGCGTATTTCTCGTATCTTCTTCATATCTTTCCGAGATTCACTTTCAAAGAGTCTCCGAAACCCTAACTCCTTCACGTGATTAGTATAAATAGGAGCCTTCGCTCCTCATATTTCTCACGCGAGTGTCCGCCCTTCTCTTCTCCCTTTGCATTCTAGACCTTTGTTCTTACTTTTTGGCGTCTACGTGCTTGAACATTCGACCACGTAAGCTCGGATCCTTCTGAGTACCAGCCTCGTTTGCATGACCGACCAATTTGACCAACTCCACCATAATCAACTTAATTAATCTATTCGTTTTCCTCTTACGAGGGCACTTTCATTACATTCGCGTCGAGCATCACTAATCGATAACTTAGTCCTTCTCGTTTCGTCAAACATGTAAGTCTGAGGGTGTAAATTCCTCTTTTATTTATTGTATTTTATTTTATTGTATCACTCATGTAAGGTTTATGTCGAAAATACCTCTTAAAACCGATTTCTAAAACCATGCTTTAAAACCCTTTTTACGGATTTCCAGAAGACAAACCGTCGAGAAAGGACGCAGCAACTGCTGCGCCTCTTCGAAGGAGCACAGTTTCTGCTGCGCCTCTTCGTGAGGCTGCCGCAGTTCCTGCTTCCTTTCTTCTTCCTTCGTCCTCTGAAATTCGTCAAGCTTTTATTTGTTTCGTTTGTTTCTTGTTAATTCTTTGATACAATCGCATATTAATTCACATGTATATTATTTATTCATAATTAACATGTTTAATTCATCATTAATCCGACTTAAATCCCAAGTAATTCATATTTGCGGGTTTTCGTCATTAAACTCAATTCGGGTTTTAGAGATTCGATTCATCAATATTGAGTCTCTGGAATTCATCATTGACATATTTGCACCTGTTATTCATCGTTTGTTCATCACGTTCATCATTAATTCGTCATACTTAACCTATTTAATTCACCCATGTTATTAATCCATCATTCATCCACGTAAATAATTCATTCACATTCATCCATGCTTTTATTGCTTTCATGACCCATTATTCATATGTAAATAACCTATTAAATCACTTTCATCCGAGTCAATTATCATAATCAATCCCTAAATCACCAATTAATATTAACGATTTGCAGTTCCGGCTTCACAGCCAGAACTCACCCTTGGAACAGACGCAGCAACTGCTGCGCCTCTTCCAAAGGGCGCAGTCCTGCTGCGCCTGTTCCAGGTTGAGTTCTGCCTCTGAACTCCGTTGTTGCCTTGACCTAATTAGTTAGCTTACGTATAATTAACTATTATCCGTATTATCACCTACTGATTAGTTCGTTAATTTATTCTTTTTCTCGAATTATCCGTTTTAAAGGTATTTTCGACATAAATCGCCAAATCCATTGTAATTATTGTAATTTTCATTATTGTAATTTTTCTTTATTGTATTTATCATATTTTTTGTATCATTCGTATGCTTTCATATGTAATTGAGCATTAAATCCAACTTTAACATTAATTGTATGCTAAATTAATTGTTCACCGACTTAGTCTAATCTTCACATGTTAGGATTAAAACTTGGATGTTGCATTGCATGCATATAGCCGACGATATATCAAGTGTGAATAACTTCCCTAATCATTAGTAGAGGCCGCTATCGAGGCGGGCGGGATTAGGTGTTCGATCAAAAGAGCTTCCTAATACGTACCCTCACCCCTTACTCCAGATCTCCGTGAACACCCATGTTCATTGGCATCCACGAGAGTCATTCTAGACATAGAATGCTAAGGGTAACGATTGCTTAGTGTTCATGTCTCTACTTTGTGTCTTGACATGACACGAGGTATTCGAACGGTTCCAATTTCCCATAAAAATTGGTGGCGACTCCAACAAAAATGCGAACGCTTGTTCTCTTCTTCCCAAGCGCCCCCGTGGGCCCGCGCTGTCCACAGTTTGGCGACTCTGCTGGAGATAATACACTTACGTGTAGCTAAGGGTGAAACTTGAACAAGGTTAGGGAATAGTTTGTACAAGACAATTGTCGGTTTTCATAACTCGGTCTTCCTAGATCGTTTTATTCGGCCTTCCTAGGCCCAACCCAACCCATTCGACTAATCGTCCCGTCTAAACGGTCCTAATTCTTATTTGGGCCTAAGGATGGATAGCGATTGACGTCATCCATACCATGGTACTTACTCTTGTTTGTATCAAGGACTTTCACTACTTGAGGAAATGGACTAGGAATCGGCCTTACTCTTGTTTGGTACGAGCCTCTCCACAGACTTCGGGTTTGATTGTTCGGTATGGCAACCCACCCTTTAAACCAAAACTCATTTAAATGCACTTAGCATCCCGTTATAATGATTGTATATTGTTTACACCATACGTGATCACCTTTTTTTTCTAAACAAAACCATGACGTTTTTTGCAAAATTCAAAATCCTTCTTTAACATGTAAAATTTCGAACTTGGGCCTAATATTAGCGCAAAACCAGTCAAAACTCTGTCCAAATGTCGAGTCAAACTTCGGGCCTAAAACCCATTTCAAAACCTGTAAAAAAAAAGAAAGCGAAAAAAAAGTCCAAAATAAAAAACGAAAAAAAAAGAGGTCCGAAAAAAAAAAAGAAAAAAAGAGAAAACCAAAATATTTTTCAAACCATGTAAATGTAAATATGTAAATTCAATTGGGCTAAGTTAGAGTCAAAATTCAAACCGACTATATCCTAGTCGAAACTCGGTCGGGTCATGAACCCGTTTTCCTTTACATTTTTGGGTCTTCGAGTCAAGTCCTAAGGCGTCACGCCGTCATTTTGGACCCCGTACCCCATTTCAGTTAGGATCTAAACACTCGAGTCACACGTTCCGAGGCTCAACACACGAGTCTTAATGGGCCTCATATTTGAGTCTAAACCACAATAGTCTTCTTAACACCTATAAGCAAACCTCATGTCTTAGAATTTACACATGTCGTCAGTCCCGTCTGTAAGGACAATCATAAATGTCGCCCCGTCAAAGTCAACACTCGAGTCTAAAATTAAAGTCAAGCACGGTGAATTCAAACACGAGAAGTCGCTCACGACATTTCATGAATTCACAAGTCAAGTATAGATTTGTCATCTTGTCCTTTCCTTTGTTTGTTGCCTTAGTATGCGTGATCCCATGTCGAATCAAGTTGTAATGCGCATCATTTTCTTCTCGGTAGGAATTCTGCAATTTCCAATGAAAGTATTCAAGAACGTTTATCTGTCAACGTCAAAGGACTAAGTGCTGCAGTCATTAAGCTTCAGGCCACCGTCGAAGACTTGAGCGCTCGTGTCATCAATATGGAAAAGAAGATAGATATGATGAAACCTTTACCATCTTCTCATACCCCATGGCCAGGGCATAGCTTCAACACAACTCACCCATCTAAGAAGGCCAATGAAGGAAAGGGAGTTAACCTCCTGCAAACTCCACCCAGAAGGCCGGGACGAGCCCATAGGGAATTCTATGACCTCGGAACCACATATGAAGTAGCTCTACAAAGACTTATTTCCCAAGGAAAACTTCATCCAACTGGCCCAACCCCGGACCCTGGAAAGATATTCCCTAGATGGAAGGGCAATTCATATTGTCAGTACCATCAAGGTAGGGGACACGATACGGAGGAATGCTTTTGTCTAAAGCATATTATTCAGGATATGATCGAGGATGGCAAGCTTCCTATGCCACCTTCCGCCAAGAAATCCAAGAAGACCGACCCTCTTGGGTCTAATATAATTAAACATGACCATGAAGACTCATTCCTAGACTGTTCTCACCTCCTCGCTCCTCATGATAGCGAAGAGATCAACGTGCTTGAAGACGACAATATCCAAAATAGAATGCTCATGCTTTCCATGGCCTTTGACAATAAATTTTCCAAAATAGAAGGAGCCATTGATACTTTAAACTCTCGACTTTCCAACGTGGAGAAACAGTTTGCTGAAATGGGTAAGAAGCTTGATGCCCAACTTCTCAAGATGAAAAGTGTCCAGACAAACCCTCAATTTGACAGTCTTAAGGAGAAAGTAACTAGTGAACGATCTATCCCTAACAACCCTCCAAGGTCATTTAAAAAGGCTTCAGAAAATAAGGGCACACCTCCTAGGAAATTTACCAACATTGGTATTAGATACGCCGATGCCTTTCAGAGACTCATGGAGCGACGAACGTTGAAGCTTATAGGACCTACGCCTGACCCAGAGAAGAAATCCAAATTCTGGGATGAGAATGCCTACTGCAAATACCATAGAGGCAAAGGGCATAATACAGATAAATGTTACAAATTAAAAAACGTCATACAGGATATGATCGAAAGCGGGAGGTTGTCCCTCTCAACCTTTAACCCACAAGGTAGCTTAGGCAATCCTCATGGATATACCACTTATCAGGAAACTTTTCTTGACTATTATCCTTCCAATGTTCCCAATGATGTGGACGAGGTGTTCAAATGGGTGAATGCTCAAAGCCAGATGTCGAAGCCAGTTGCTGGAAGAGAAAATGTTCAAGCATGGGCCGACGATTACGAGTCTAGATCTAAGATCGAGTCGAAGTCCGGATCCGAGTCCGAGTCTTAGGCTTTATTTCCCTAATTATTCTAGTGTTTTTCTTCGTTTTCATTTCTAGTGACAACCTGGGGGCTGTCCCACGAGTCACATGTCTTCTCGAATCTACGTTAAATACATTCATTATTCATTTCAATAAAAGTACAATTTTCAATCCACATATCCTATCTGTTCCTTTACCCTTTTCCTGTGACAACAAGAATTGATTCGAGACATTTTAAAATAAATAACGACAACGCATGACAGTCGATGTGAGTGCACTTAGACAATGTTCCATTCCAAGTTGTAGAGGACCTGAAACTCCGTGTTCTTTTCTTACCTATTCCATGTCTGGCAATAGAAACCACAATATAACAGCAGTTTAGGACGAGCCTATCTCAAGAGATTCTAGGACAAATCCAGACCATCTCCTTTATTAACAATCCATGACGGAAGGCAAGCCCATTCCCCACAACAAATAACCCGTGTTACTAAAAACCAACCCATTTCACACCAAAGGTGCTAGTCTGACCCAAATCCATGGTAGCAATAAAATCCAAGACGATACGAGCCATGATCAAAGACAAAGGCTCAATCAAGAGAAATACCCAAGATCAATATCCAAGGCCGCGGTTATGTCCATAATCCAAGACAAAATAGTCAAAATGTGAAGGCTCGATCAAGCAAGTCATTGTTAATATCCAAAGTCAATGTCATCCTCAAAAACCCGAATCAAGAATCTGAGCAAAAATCCGAGATATATTCTAGACCAAGAATGTGAGTCTGAATCAAGAACAATATTGAGCGGAATAATGCTGAAGTCTATATAGAATCAAGACGTCAATGAAGATGGTCAGCTAGCACCCTCACTTAGCCTTTCATACATCACACACTCTAAGTCCTTCCCGAGACCGTTACCAGGGAGATAGTTAGGAATTTTGAGAATCCTATCGAGCTTGTCAAGTATACCCATCCTTTACGGCCAAGACATGGAAACTTGATCCCACGTCATTTTAACCTACCTTTATGTGCTCAGGCTACATCAAGCCAAGAGACTCCATTTCCAAGCCACATTACAAGCCATAACTTCATTAAGCCTTAACTCCACAAAATCAAGCTCCAGAGATTTGTTTCATCAAAGCCTCTTATTTCCGAGCTCCACATTCCAAATATCCAATCCAGTTTCACCTTGACCCATACACGGAGTCTTCAAATACTTTGCTACCCAGAATGGGACATGCCTATATCATCCTTAGGGTCCACTTCTGAGTGTGCTCACACGACAAAGGAAATTTTTACAAACTTAAGTATACCTCTTTGGTCTATGATCAAAGGGAGTTATCTCAAATCGATTCTTCGAGTCACCAAAGGAAAATACTCTCCTGACCTATGCACTTTAAGGTCCTGACAACATAGCTTAGGCACACACTTGAACTACGAGCATGGTTTGATTTCACCTCTTCAGGTGGATACGTAGGCAGTCTTTTCTTACACAAGAAGAATACAACCACAACACCCAAATAAAATTAACCAAACCTCAGAACTACGATCTGGTTTGATTTCACTTCACGTGAATACGTAGGCAGTCCTCAAGGACACAACCATCCCAACTTCCAACCTCAATTAACAACTTTCAACCACCTCATTTAACATCTCTTCCACAACCAACACCTCTATACTGGGGGCTCCTTATTGTCGCCCAGCCTCTTTTTTACCAAAGTCCAGAGTCATCTTCTCATCCTGGGGGCTTCTCTTCCAAGATGCCACCCTTCCTTTATTCCTCTAAGTCTAGCTAGTACTCGGTCCGGACAATGACAAAGGTCTTAGATCGACTCTCCAAGTTATCGTTCCTTAAGAGGAGTCTCTTTTACAGCAAACGGTGGTGAAAGATGTCCAAGTAGACAGATGATACATGGCTCATGCCTTGCCTTTATATGCCTTCATCATTCTTGCAATCCTTATACCTTTGGAACCGATACGCATTGTCACCCACACTTGGCTAGGGGTTGCGCATACTTAAACAAAATCCGTCAAAGTCATCCCTGTGTCGCGTCAAATCTATGTTAGTGTCGCGTCAGTCAAACCTAAGTCTACATTTCGCGTCGCGTCCATATAAGGTCTGTATTGTGACAAGTCCTATGTCTAAAGCCCATTGAATATACATAACGCATTACAAACGACAAATTTCTTTGAGCAAGTTTTAAACAACTTTTATAAAGAAACGACTTTTGCAAGCCTATGTGTTTCCTCATTCGAGGTCCATGTGATAATCGCCTACGTGCACATATTAGATTGCATTCTTGTGTGGCTACTAACCATACAGGTAAGTATCAGAAGCAGTACTTTATCAAGACCTCGCTTGCCACAACAAGCGGTTCTTCTTTGACAGGTGTTTCGACACGCCTTCATTATATGTCCCCAGCGAGAGTAAGCGGATAGACTTTCCCTCTCGAGACATGGAGATCAGTTCCCGATTAAGTTCCCCAACGAGAGTTCATGACCGACAGTCACTTCCTCTCGAGACATGGAGATCAACATCGACTCCAAATTCTTTCGAAGTTTGTTTGAAGCTAAACACAAGCAGATTTCTCCCAGCGGTTCCAGACTGTGTCCTGCTGTCTTCCCCAAAATCATCGTTTTATTCCCCAGGCGATCCTTCATTCCTTTAGGCGAGCCTTCATACCTTTCAGATCCTTCAGCCTTCCCTTTAGAGAGAATTATCCTTTAGCCTTCCCTTTAGAGAGAATTATCCTTCATTACCCTTCAGATCCTTTAGCCTTCCCTTTAGAGAGAATTATCCTTCAGCCTTCCCTTTAGAGAGAATTATTCTTCAGCCTTCCCTTTAGAGAGAATTATCCTTCATTACCCTTCAGATCCTTCAGCCTTCCCTTTAGAGAGAATTATCCTTCAGCCTTCCCTTTAGAGAGAATTATCCTTCAGCCTTCCCTTTAGAGAGAATTATCCTTCATTACCCTTCAGATCCTTCAGCCTTCCCTTTAGAGAGAATTATCCTTCAGCCTTCCCTTTAGAGAGATTTATCTTTCAACCTTTCCTTTAGAGAGAATTATCATTCAGCCTTCCCTTTAGAGGGAGATAGCCTTCAGAGTTTAGCCTTCAGAAGTATTAAGAAGTTTCTTTAGAATCCCTGTGACCCCTAATGCCTTCAGACACTAAGTTTTCTTCAGACCAAAGAGTTTTGTCGAAGCGTCTTCAGTCCTGTTTCACCCAGGGGTATCTCAGGTATGGTCTCTTCTTATGGCTGGCGAGCTTCCTTACGTAGTCTAATGGACTTTAAACGACCCTCCCCGATAGTCGACAAACTCTAAAATGTTCCCGACGACAGGTCCTTGGTTCAGACCCCTTGAGCCGCCTCACGTCGCCATAGTTGTCAGGTTGTAATCTTCGATTGACCTGATGGCTATACTTTGACTTTCGCCTTGTCCAAGCCTCAGTCAAAGTGGGGGCTCTGTAGACACCTCGTTTCTGCACCTCCCGCAAACCACCCGGTGATGATTGGGCCGCATGTTTGGTACGCGGAACGATTTGTGATAGTTCGTAAGTTTATCGTCAAGTGATAGCTCAAATACTTGTGTCTACCTCATGGTCGTCATCTAGGTATCATTACGGTCGTTTTGGCAGTAATTAGAGTACATTTGGAGTCCGGGTCAAAAACCGTCTTCATTTCTATAAACCGTCAAATCCCGAGTCAAAGCAATGTGCTTGTTTACCTAAGGTTAAGATGTCATAAAATGTCATGGGTATATCTCATTTCGAGTCTCATGTCACTTCATTAGGCTAAACTTAAAGTTTACATTACAAAATGTGCATTTCATTTAGTTAAAATGACAACCCGAATTTTAGGCCCGTTTTACGAGGTGATAACTACTTTTTTGGGTCAGGCCTATTTCACAGAAAGTTCTAGGTCTCTTTCTTAGCTTTCCAACGCCACCGAAATCACCTTATTCCGAGTCTTGTAGAGAAAGTTATGCCTAAAATACGACAGGCTATCAAACGCGCTTTCTTGCGCAGGAGGAACCCGCTGAGGAAAGGACGCAGCAAGTGCTGCGCCTCTTCCTCAAGGCTTTCTTTTTGTCCAAGTTTCCGTGTTTAACCTAAGTCGGTTATTTCCGGATCTTTCTCTCCTTTCCATATTTCCGTCGCGTGATTAGTATAAATAAGAGCCTTCGCTCCTCATATTTCTCACGCGAGTGTCCGCCCTTCTCTTCTCCCTTTGCATTCTAGACCTTTGTTCTTACTTTTTGGCGTCTACGTGCTTGAACATTCGACCACGTAAGCTCGGATCCTTCTGATACCAGCCTCGTTTGCATGACCGACCAATTTGAACAACTCCACCATAATCAACTTAATTAATCTATTCGTTTTCCTCTTACGAGGGCACTTTCATTACATTCGCGTCGAGCATCACTAATCGATAACTTAGTCCTTCTCGTTTCGTCAAACATGTAAGTCTGAGGGTGTAAATTCCTCTTTTATTTATTGTATTTTATTTTATTGTATCACTCATGTAAGGTTTATGTCGAAAATACCTCTTAAAACCGATTTTTAAAACCATGCTTTAAAACCCTTTTTACGGATTTCCAGAAGACAAACCGTCGAGAAAGGACGCAGCAACTGCTGTGCCTCTTCGAAGGAGCGCAGTTTCTGCTGCGCCTCTTCGTGAGGCTGCCGCAGTTCCTGCTTCCTTTCTTCTTCCTTCGTCCTCTGAAATTCGCCAAGCTTTTATTTGTTTCGTTTGTTTCTTGTTAATTCTTTGATACAATCGCATATTAATTCACATGTATATTATTTATTCATAATTAACATGTTTAATTCATCATTAATCCGACTTAAATCCCAAGTAATTCATATTTGCGGGTTTTCGTCATTAAACTCAATTCGGGTTTTAGAGATTCGATTCATCAATATTGAGTCTCTGGAATTCATCATTGACATATTTGCACCTGTTATTCATCGTTTGTTCATCACGTTCATCATTAATTCGTCATACTTAACCTATTTAATTCACCCATGTTATTAATCCATCATTCATCCACGTAAATAATTCATTCACATTCATCCATGCTTTTATTGCTTTCATGACCCATTATTCATATGTAAATAACCTATTAAATCACTTTCATCCGAGTCAATTATCATAATCAATCCCTAAATCACCAATTAATATTAACGATTTGCAGTTCCGGCTTCACAGCCAGAACTCACCCTTGGAACAGACGCAGCAACTGCTGCGCCTCTTCCAAAGGGCGCAGTCCTGCTGCGCCTGTTCCAGGTTGAGTTCTGCCTCTGAACTCCGTTGTTGCCTTGACCTAATTAGTTAGCTTACGTATAATTAACTATTATCCGTATTATCACCTACTGATTAGTTCGTTAATTTATTCTTTTTCTCAAATTATCCGTTTTAAAGGTATTTTCGACATAAATCGCCAAATCCATTGTAATTATTGTAATTTTCATTATTGTAATTTCCCTTTATTGTATTTATCATATTTCTTGTATCATTCGTATGCTTTCATATGTAATTGAGCATTAAATCCAACTTTGACATTAATTGTATGCTAAATTAATTGTTCACCGACTTAGTCTAATCTTCACATGTTAGGATTAAAACTTGGATGTTGCATTGCATGCATATAGCAGACGATATATCAAGTATGAATAACTTCCCTAATCATTAGTAGAGGCCGCTATCGAGGCGGGCGGGATTAGGTGTTCGATCAAAAGAGCTTCCTAATACGTACCCTCACCCCTTACTCCAGATTTCCGTGAACACCCGTGTTCATTGGCATCCACGAGAGTCATTCTAGACATAGAATGCTAAGGGTAACTGTAATACTCCGTATTTATAAGTCTTGGGGTACTCTATCGAGTAGCCCTTACTCTGTCGAATAAGGGTAAGTTGCGAAATAAAATAGTTTCTGACCTGTTGGGTACTCGATCGAGTAGCTGGGGCACTCGATCGAGTAGGGGGGCACTCGATCGAGTATCCTTGGGTACTCGATCGAGTAGCCGGTTTTACGGGGAATTCTCTCGGGTTTTGTTAATTATGCGATTAAGGTATTTAAGCTTCACCGTCATTATTCTAAATCACTTTTCAAGACCTAAGTTTCTGTTTAAGAGAGAAAGCAAACAAGTTCATCTTCCTAATCGCATTCTTAGCAATTTCCGGAGTTCAGACGGTCAGTTCTTGTCGTGGTTTATACCGTTGAGTTCCTTGCGTCGAGGGTAAGATCTATGTACCCTTTTTGTTGTCTTTCCTTTGTTTTGATTAAACCCTAATTTAGAGATTGGGGGTTTCATGTGTAGTATGTGATTTGGTAGTCTCTATGTGTTTATTGTGTCAGTATAGTTGTCGGGATGTGTGGGTTAGTAACATGTTTTATGTTGAATTTTGTTTTGGTTGTGAGTCGGGAATGTTATGGGAGTACCTTTGTTTAGTAGTGGTTTGAACTTCGGGGACGAAGTTCCTTTTAAGGAGGGAAGACTGTAATACTCCGTATTTATAAGTCTTGGGGTACTCTATCGAGTAGCCCTTACTCTGTCGAGTAAGGGTAAGTTGCGAAATAAAATAGTTTCTGACCTGTTGGGTACTCGATCGAGTAGGGTCTGGGCAGCGTGTTTTCGTGTTTTGAGGTTTAGTACGTGTGTTTATATCTACCCTTTTTATATATATATAGTTTCAAGATGCCGCCCAAGAAGACTGCTTTGTATGCGAGAGCTGAGCTTATGACCATGGATGACATTGTTAAGATGTTGGAGCACCAAGAAGCTCTTACCGAGACCCTAAAGAAAGTGAATGAGGATAAGGACAAGGATAAGGAGAAGGAGGTTGATCATTCTAAAATCAGCCTCTACATAGCAAGGTTTAACCCGAAAGAATACAAGGGGGTCGGGGAGCCTAACCTTCTTGATAGTTGGTTGAGAGAGATGGAGAACATATTGGATTTGGTTCACTGTCCTGATGATATGAGAGTGGAGCAAGCTGCGTTCTATCTGAGGGAGGCAGCTGGCAAGTGGTGGGATACAGTGAAAGTGAGTGCTAAAGAGATTTATACAAACCAAGGTTTACCTGCTATACCTTGGGAGGAGTTTCGTAGGGCTGTGAGGAAGGAGTTCGTACCGGAGCATGTGAGGAGTAAGTTGAGGGAAGAGTTTGATAGTTTTAAGATGACCGCTGAGATGTCTGTGGCCGAGTACTACAGACAGTTCAATGAGAAGTCCAGGTATGCTGAGGATATGGGTTTGAGTGAGGAGAACCTGGCATTGAGGTTTGAGAGAGGGTTGACTACCAAGATTATGGATAAGTTACCCGTGGGAATCCTTACCGATGTTAAGGAAGCTTATGAGAGGGCTGGGAGAGTTGAGAGGTTGGTGGAGATGGCTCAGGAGAGGTCAGGTGGTGAGAAGAGGAAGTCTGAGAGCGAGGGTGGTGGCCAATCTAATTACAAGAAAGGCAACCACAATCAGTCTAAGGGGTTTTCTTCTGGGTCAGGGTTCAGTGTTGGGGCTTCCTTGGGGCGTGGCCGTGGAAGTGTGAGTAATAGTTGGGGAGTGACCTGCTATGGTTGTGGTGGGGTAGGCCACAAGAGACATGAGTGCACAAGTGCACCGGGATCTTTCCAGAGACCAGCGCAGAGCTATGCGAGCAACAGACCGGCTGGATCATGGCCAAACCGGGGAGGTCAGAGTTACCAGAGTGGAGGCAACCGCAACGGCGGTAATTCTTATCAGAAACCACCAACGAACAACAACAACAATCAAGGGTCGGGTGCTAAGCCGCCTACTTCAGCCAGTACTGTCCAGGGAGGTGGACAGAAGACCAGTGGCAAGTTATTCATGATGGAGAAGAAAGCAGCTGAGGAAGATGCGCACGTTATCACCGGTACATTCCTTGTTAATGGTATTCCTACCTTTGTTTTGTTTGATTCGGGGGCTTCTCAATCGTTTGTGTCTTCGAGTCATGTTAAACAGTTGGGTTTGATGGTATATGATTCTGTTAGTGAGCGAGTTTTTATACCTTCGGGTGAGTCTGTATCATGTGGGAGATTGTTTAGAGATGTATCTATGATAGTTGGGCAAGTTGATCTACCTGTAGACTTGCTAGAGTTTCCTTTTGACGGTTTTGAGATGATAGTTGGGATGGATTGGCTGGGAAAGTATAAAGCTAAGATAGACTGTCATCAAAAGAAAGTGTCTTTAAGAGGTCCTAAGGGAGTTAGTGTGTCTTATCGTGGGTTTCTAGTCAAACCCAAAGTTAAGTTGATTGCAGCTGTCACCTTGAAGTCTTATCTGAGGAAGGGGTGTCCTTTGATCTTATGCCATGTGAGAGATGACCGGATAGAGAGTCCGACAGTTGATGAGATACCAGTAGTGGGAGAGTTTGCTGACGTTTTTCCTGATGAGATTCCGGGGTTACCACCGAGGAGGGAGATAGATTTCACCGTTGAGTTGAAACCAGGGACGGGGCCAATCTCTAAGGCACCGTATCGTATGGGTCCTAAGGAGATGGAGGAGCTTAGGAAACAGTTGGATGATTTGATAGAGAAGGGATACATTAGACCAAGTGTATCGCCGTGGGGAGCACCAGTTCTTTTTGTGAAGAAGAAAGATGGGAGTTTGAGGTTATGCATAGATTACAGGGAGCTGAACCGAGTGACAATAAAGAACAAGTATCCTTTGCCAAGGATAGATGACCTGTTTGATCAGTTGAGTGGTGCATCAGTCTTTTCTAAGATTGATTTGAGGTCGGGGTACCATCAGGTGAAGATTAGAGAGGTGGACATACCAAAGACAGCTTTCACGTCGAGGTATGGTCATTATGAGTATGTGGTGATGCCGTTTGGGTTATCTAATGCACCGGCAGTATTTATGGATTTGATGAATAGAATCTTTAGACAGTTCTTGGACCAGTTTGTGGTGGTGTTTATCGATGATATCTTAGTCTATTCTAAGACTAAAGAGGAGCATGAGGAGCATCTGAGGATCGTGTTGCAAACGTTGAGGGAGCATGAGTTGTATGCTAAGCTGTCCAAGTGTGAGTTCGGTTAGAGAAAGTTGCTTTTAAGGGGCATGTGATCTCTAAGGAGGCGGTGGGCGTGGATCCGGCGAAGATAGAGGGTGACAAAGTGGGAAGCACCAAATAATGTTCTTTGAGATCGGGAGTTTTCGGGTTTAGCTGGATACTACAGACGGTTCGTGAAAGATTTCTCCAAGATAGCTAGACCTATGACAGCGTTGATGAGGAAAGAGAACAGGTTCCGTTGGGATGAGAGTTGTGAGACGGCGTTCCAAACATTAAAGGAGCGTTTGACCACAGCTCCTGTCTTAGCTTTGCCTGAAGGGAGTGAGAACTTTGAGGTTTATACAGATGCCTCAAAGAATGGGCTGGGATGTGTGTTGATGCAGAATGGTAAGGTGATTACCTATGCTTCTAGGCAATTGAAGCCTTATGAGGAGAACTACCCTACTCATGATCTGGAGTTGGGTGCAGTGGTGTTTGCTCTCAAGATTTGGAGACATTACCTTTATGGAGCAATCTTTAAGGTATTTTCTGATCACAAGAGTCTCAAGTACATCTTCACGCAGAAGGAGTTGAACATGAGACAGAGGAGGTGGATGGAGCTGATTGGCGATTATGACATGGAAATCATCTACCATGAAGGGAAGGCCAATGTTGTTGCTGATGCTTTGAGTAGGAAGAGTGTACATTCTCTGTGTACAACTCTATCTTTGATGAGGCTGAGAGATGAGGTAGCGAGCTTTGGGATACATATGATGCAGAAAGGAGATGCCATGGGTGATATGACAGTGCAGCTTGAGTTTTATGATGATATTCGAGGTAAGCAGGCTTTGGATCCTAAGATAGTTGAGTGGAGAGCTGGAGTAGAGAAAGGGACAGTGTCCCGCTTTTCCATTCATACAGATGGTAGTTTGAGGTTTGATGGTAGGTGGTGTGTCCCTAATGATGAGGTGTTGAAAAAGACTATCATGACAGAGGCACACTGTACACCATATTCAGTGCATCCAGGTGGAGACAAGCTATACAAGGATTTGAAGAAAACGTTTTGGTGGTAGCTGGGAACAGAGGTTGGACTTGATAGAGTTTTCTTACAACAACAGCTATCACACCAGTATTGGTATGGCACCGTTTGAGGCCTTGTATGGGAGGAGATGTAGGAGTCCAATCTGTTGGGACGATAGTCTTTGAGGCATGGTTTTAGGACCGAGAGATGGTACATGAGATGGTGGAACAGTTAAGATGATCGGGGAACGGATGAGAAGCGGCTCGGAGACAGCAAAAGAGTTATGCAGATCTACATCGCCGGGATATAGAGTTTCAGGTTGGGGATAAGGTTCTTCTGAAAGTGTCTCCTATGCGTGGGGTTATGAGATTTGGGAAAAAGGGCAAGCTGAGTCAGAAGTTCATCGGTCCTTATGAGATCTTAGAGCGAGTTGGGGAGGTTGCTTATCGTCTGGCTTTACCTGCTGCGTTAGAGAGAGTGCATAATGTGTTTCATGTATCGCAGCTGCGGAAGTATGTGAGTGACCCGTCACATGTGTTAGAGGCAGAGAGCTTAGAGCTAGATGAGTCCTTATCATATCTTGAGGTGCCTAAGCAGATCCTAGACCGAAAGGTTAGAAAGACTAGGAGTGGTGAGACAGTTCTGCTCAAGATCCTTTAGTCTAACCACAAGACTGAGGAAGCCACATGGGAGGCAGAGGATATCATGAAAGAGCGTTACCCTTTCCTTTTTGATCAGGTATGTATGGTTACGGGGACGTAACCTTGTTTCTTTTAGGGGGGGTAGGAGATGATCGCGAGCAGTTTTTAAGAGTTTTATACCTTTCTTTGTTTATTGTGTCAGTATAGTTGTCGGGATGTGTGGGTTAGTAACATGTTTTATGTTGAATTTTGTTTTGGTTGTGAGTCGGGAATGTTATGGGAGTACCTTTGTTTAGTAGTGGTTTGAACTTCGGGGACGAAGTTCCTTTTAAGGAGGGAAGACTGTAATACTCCGTATTTATAAGTCTTGGGGTACTCTATCGAGTAGCCCTTACTCTGTCGAGTAAGGGTAAGTTGCGAAATAAAATAGTTTCTGACCTGTTGGGTACTCGATCGAGTAGCTGGGGCACTCGATCGAGTAGGGGGGTACTCGATCGAGTATCCTTGGGTACTCGATCGAGTAGCCGGTTTTACGGGGAATTCTCTCGGGTTTTGTTAATTATGCGATTAAGGTATTTAAGCTTCACCGTCATTATTCTAAATCACTTTTCAAAACCTAAGTTTCTGTTTAAGAGAGAAAGCAAACAAGTTCATCTTCCTAATCGCATTCTTAGCAATT
Organism: Silene latifolia; assembly: GCF_048544455.1. Classification (NCBI taxonomy): domain Eukaryota; kingdom Viridiplantae; phylum Streptophyta; class Magnoliopsida; order Caryophyllales; family Caryophyllaceae; genus Silene; species Silene latifolia. The sequence continues at coordinate 17,724,985 of NC_133535.1, forward strand.
TCCGGAGTTCAGACGGTCAGTTCTTGTCGTGGTTTATACCGTTGAGTTCCTTGCGTCGAGGGTAAGATCTATGTACCCTTTTTGTTGTCTTTCCTTTGTTTTGATTAAACCCTAATTTAGAGATTGGGGGTTTCATGTGTAGTATGTGATTTGGTAGTCTTTATGTGTTGTATGATAGGAGGAGGGTTCATAGAAGAGGCTTTTTGACTCAGCTGTAGAGACCGTCTGATTGTGTGCTTACCAGGTAGGATTTCCTACTCAGTATTAGTCCCATAATGGGATGTTGGTTGATGTATTGTGTTTGGTTGTTTGATATATCATTGTATTGTGTTTGTGGTTGTGATCGTTGTTGATGGTTCGCGAGGCGTGGCCTCGGCTGAGTGGGGTCACTTGCGGGAGTGGCTTCACGCCCTAGTTTCGCCTTCTGTGGAACCCGCCACAGAAGGGATGTGCACATTAATGGACAGGGTTATCGCTCACTATTATGTGGAGCGGGGATTTGGTGGGTACGGCTGCGGTCCCCCACTGGCAGGGCTGGTCTAGTGGACAGTCAGTGATTGAGATGGTTGGATGTGGCGTGATTGTGTGTGTGTGATGATTAAGGCATGTCTTTTGTCTTATTGTTAATATATATTGAATTGTGTGATTAGTACTGACCCCGGTGTTGTTTTGTAAACCTGCGGTGATCCATTCGGGGATGGTGAGCAGATATTGAGCAGGTATTGAGATGGGTACTGGGATAGCTGGGATGCCATGACATGATGATAGGAGTCTTCCGCTGTAGCTTTTAGTTTATTTATATTCCAGTTAGAACAGTTAATTTGAGAACATGTATCGTACTTTTGGCTTGGTTTAAGGATTGTAACCTTTCGCTAATTATTTATAATAAATGTTGTTTCTTCATTGTTGTTTGATTATCATACCTCGGGCAACCGAGATGGTAATGTCTTCCTACCTGAGTGGTCCTGGTAAGGCACTTGGAGTATGGGGGTGTTACAGTAACGATTGCTTAGTGTTCATGTCTCTACTTTGTGTCTTGACATGACACGAGGTATTCGAACGGTTCCAATTTCCCATAAAAATTGGTGGCAACTTCAACAAAAATGCAAACGCTTGTTCTCTTCCTCCCAAGCGCCCCCGTGGGCCCCCGCTGTCCACAGGTAGATAAATCCGGTCAATCAGTTATTCTCTAGATTGAGGAAACCACTCTCGATGTGATCACTTGCAAGTACGACCTGAAAGACACCTTGCATTGAGTGGGAGATAGTAATAGGACAAAAGAATTGGTGACGCACACTTGTCGAGGACAAGTGGGAGATTGTTGGAATATGTGTCCTCCGACAATAATGCGATCACAATTGTTGATCATGATGATCACATGTTTAAGTCTCATTTTAAAGAATACAATTGGGAAGTAATTTTTACTGTCAAGTGGTCCACACATATCGGTAATGATTGGCTGACTCGAGTTTGACATTACTGTCGTGAGACGGTGGTGACCAGTTGATCCCCTTAGGTCATACCTAAAGGGTAACACTCTTAATTGATCATTTAATTGATCGTATGACGATACGGGTCAATTAAATTACTTAAAATTGACGGACGATTTTGGAAGTAATATTTACGTGTCTCATTGTAATTTGATTAAATAAGATACGGTCTAAGTAATCGAATTGTTTTATTACTTAGATGAAATTATTGTTTAAGGAAACAATTGCATTTGAATGAATAAATTATTATAAATACAAGATGTTGTGATTTATAATTGGTAAAATATTTTGGTACAAGTAATTATGAATTCCTAAGTTGATTTTGTATATGACATATTTTTTTTAATACGTTGATTTTTAATATGTTAAAAATACATAACAATTTTATGTGACATGTGACATGTGACAAATTGACAAAATAATGTGTAAAATGGATTTTCTATTTTACACCATATGTACCGAAATTTAGGGTGTATTAGGCAAAATATTGTGTTGATTATTTTATATAGAAAACACAATGATTAACCTAAGAAATAGCTATGCAAACCTACTTGTCTTTGTGAAGAGAACCTTGTTCATGCATTGACTATTCCCCCCCCCCCCCCCCCCCCTACCCGGTTTTTGAAGAGAAAAGCCAAGGGTCTTTTGCTCTAAAATTTACCTTGTACTCTACATGAAAATTGTAGTGTATTACATTATTCATTCAACATCTAAAATAAGAATTTTAGAGAGATAAAAAGCTTTCCTTCTTCTCCTTCTCTCAACCGAATTAGAGAGCACAAAATAAAGATTTTTAGATCAATTTTATACAAAATTAATATTGTTCTAGTAATAATAATATTAATTTTATTAAGTTGTTACTTTGGGTATAATTCCTTGGGAGGGATTCTCTTATTGAATCCTTGTTCATCCACTTAAGGAAGCTCAAGAACAAGTGAGTAGAAGAACTCACTTGTGCCCATTAAATCCGAAATCTTCAATGTAAGATGATGATTTCTTCTTTAATTTTATTATTGTTTGCATGCATAAGATCAACTTTTAATTTTATTACTAAATTAAATCAACACATATATGAATATGTCTAGTAATGAGATATAGATTTCTAACACAAACAATGGCCCAGTTAATCATCATACCCATGTCTTTAGTCAAGGGCTCTGATACCATGTTAAATCATGCAAATGGGCCTGGGCCTTACCCGAATGGAGGAGAGACGGACCACTTAACAACACAAGGAAGGTTCCATCCTAAAACCAATTCGCAAAAGAGGGAGTAGCCCATTGCCTTAACATGTGGGACTTTGGGTTTCTTCCCTCACATGTGAGGTCCACTTTTCACACAGTCTGGCCAAATTCAACAAAGCAATTTCAACAGAGCAATTTTGCTCGTCCAGCTGTAAACATGGCCCAGTATTAACTCAGACCGGACAAATTCAACTGAGCAACTTTGCTCGTCCGACTGCAAACTTTGGCCCATGAAACCCAGGTCTTTAGCCATGAGCTCTGATACCATGATAAATTCAACAACGGGTCTAGGCCACACCCAAACGGAGGAGAAAGAGTCCATAACGCAGGCCCAAGAGGGTTCCACTCTAAAACCAATTGGCAATAGGAGGAGTAACCCCCTTGGCTATAAAGTGGTACAATCTCTCTTTTTCCTTCAATGTGGAACACTCACATGTGGGTTAATATGAGATTTTTCACAATTATCAGACGGGTGGCATGTCTACAATCCCACCTATATATTTCGAGTTTGTGATTAATTTGAAGGTTAGAATAGTACTTAAATAAGAGTTAGTTATTACTTATATTTTTTAAATTTTAACAAAGATGTCGTAGCACCATTACAAGTACACCTCTGATGTCGGAGATTTGTGATTATAAGTCCCCTTTATTGAACTCCATTAGCAAGTTTTTTTTATTTTTCCAGATCTGTTTTCTTTCTTCTCGGATGTTTTTTTTTTTTTTTTTTTTAATTTTTTTTTTTAGCCGTGTTTCTTGTGAGTTGTTATTTTTCCTTTTCTCTCTTGAGACGGTGTTTTTTATTTCTTGTGGACGCTTTTAAGGCCCGACTTCTTGAGAGTCATCGTCTTCTTGTCCTCTTTTATTCTTCTTGGTAACTGAAAATGTTTGATTTTCTGTTACCGTTCTCACCCGAGAGGGTGTTATGGGTTAGTCTTTGATTAACCCAGTTTCCTTTTCTCATCAAAAAAAAAAAAAAAAAAAAGTACAACTCTCATGTTCTTTCTAGTTTAATTTAAGCTCAGCTCTATTTAATTCAGTTTAATTTAGCCTCATTTCTGTTCAACTCCGTTTGACTCATCTTTTTACAAATTAACTCTTAATTCAGCTCTATTCAATTTATTTTAGCTTCATACAGTTTAGTCTAATTCATTCCCCTCAATTTTATTTTGTTCGGTTCAATCAAATTCAGCTTATTTCAACATGGCATAAATTAGTACTACCAACTTGGAAGTCACGGCAAAATTCGTTGGTGAACAACCAAAGTTGATAATGGAGTATATTCCGTATAGATTAAGGTTTCGTACACAATTAAAAAGTCGACACCCTATCTGCCTAATGTACGCCAACGGTGGTCGAATGGTTGCCGATATTGAAGGAGTCCAAGTTTGAGAACTATCGCCATATTATGAATAAATAAATAATAAAAATAATATTAATAATGAAATAAAGCTTTGATTATATAGGCAACTTAATCCCTCAATGGATGCCTTTTCTTTTTCGATCCTTGTCAAGCAGTCTCTTGTACGATTGACCAAATAAGGGTTAAATGGTGAACGGAATCGGGCCAACAAGTATAGAACAACACTAGTTACACACTTACACAGGTACACTTACACCGCCAATATCCCTAATGCCTTACAAATAATCAGGTATGGGTGCCGGATACAAATAGACTTTACCTAGCTATATATTTCGAGTATTACAATTTACAAGTATAATGTAAAATGGTTATTTATGTAGGAATAATTATCAGGTCGGGTCAAATGAGTCGAGTGACTGTACTTTATTAACACTTGAACAAAAACATGTAAAATCAATAGAATTTGCAAATTCTGTTCAAAACAATGCACAGGAAGATGCTGCATGCTATGGCTTTTATATTTCAGTATCTTGCCACTTTTGCGTCCGCTCCTTTAATTGCCCCGACAATATCCGACATTGTTGGCCGAGCCTCTGGTTCATCACTCAAACAAGAGATGGCAAGCTTCCCAATCCTCTCTATCTCCTTCCCATTTTTCCTCATTTCATCGCCCAATTCCCTGATTAACCCGGGCAACTGATTCTCCTGGACATTAGTTTTATTAGAGCTCACAAGACGAGAATATCGCTTCCCAAATATTATTTCAAGTACCACAACTCCAAAGCTGTAGACATCAACTTTCTCCGATATTCTCCTAATACCCTTCCTAATTTCCGGGGCTACATACCCCGGGGTTCCACAACCCATGGTAGAAGTGCTACTTTGATCCCTTTCTAGTAGCTTTGATATCCCGAAATCACACAACTTGGCGTTCTTCTTACCATCTAGAAGCACATTTGGGGGCTTCAAATCGCGATGCAATATCTTCTTCTCGCAATTCTCGTGTAGGTACACAAGCCCTTTAGCAATGCCTAAGATTATTCTCTTCTTTTCAAGCCAAGAGAGTGTCTTTTTGGGATTAGTCCCGAAAATCCAACTCTCAAGTGGACCATTCTTCACGTACTCGTACACTAACAACTTATGATCGTCTTCAACACAATACCCGATCAACTTCACCAAATTGAAATGACTTGTTCGACCTAAGGCCTCAACCTCGTTCTTGAAGTCATCAACTCTGCTATTTAATTGATACAATCGTTTCACTGCAATAGGTATTCCATTCAGTAGGCCTTTGTATACTTGACCGAATCCACCATTTCCAATTACATTTTCAGGATCGAAATTGTTGCTCATGAACCTTACATAATTGTAAGAGAATTTTCTTAAAGAAAATTCTTGCTCGTCGACCACTTGTAGTGGCTGCTTTCCTGCCCTGTTATTCCGAATTTGTTGTCCCAAACCTTCTATTTTTTCGGGTTTTTTCTTTACATCCTTGACCTGAATCGGTAGTGCTCCCAAACCTTCCATTTTTTCAGGTTTTTTCTTTACATCCTTCCCTTGGATCAGGCGTTGTCCCAAACCTTCTATTTTTTCAGGTTTTTTCTTTACATCCTTGACATGAATTGGCGGTGGACCCAAACCTTCCATTTTTTCGGGTTTTTTCTTTACATCCTTCCCTTGGATCAGGCATTGTCCCAAACCTTCAATTTTTTCAGGTTTTTTCTTTACATCCTTGACATGAATTGGCGGTGGACCCAAACCTTCCATTTTATCGGGTTTTTTCTTTACATCCTCGAATTGGATTGGGTGTTGTCTCAAACCTTCTATATTTTCGGGTTTTTTCTTTACATCCTTGACAAGGATGAGCGGTGGACCCAAACCTTCTATTTTTTTGGGTTTTTTCTTTACATCCTTGACTTTGATCAGCTGTTGTCCCAAATCTTCCATATCGGGTTTTTTCTTTACATCGAGTTGACCCAATTGTTGTCCTTCAACACCTTCCTTCCGGAGTTGCTCCTTTCCACCCACGTCTCGTTCGACCCTTGTAATTTGTTTTGGCGGCTTTCGTACCGCCATAAGAATCTCATCTTGCTTAACCACATGTTCCTGGAATGTGGTAACTCTTTGACTATCATCCCTCCGGCTGTTCCATCGTATACAAACAACCAAACCCAAAATTAAAATCACAATTAAAATCATAAACCCAACGACCACGCCCACGTCGGGCTTTTCTTCGGACGAGGGTTTTGACGGCGAATAACTAGATGGTTCAGGACTCACAAGTCACCAACCACCCGAATAAACACCTTACAACGACGACAATTCAATGAAACAGTGTCATTGCTAAGGAATTTATTTGCCACAATAGAAAATGAGGAAACGGATGTGTGAATTTGATATTGTCAAGGCTAACTTAAACTAAGTTAGGCAAAAACAACAAAGGAAGTAGGGATAATTAATGAGCTATGCTAGAGTAATAAGATGATGAGGGTTTGTTGATTGTATTAAGCTATTATTAAGCTATAAACTAAGTAAATAAACAAATAATAAAGATGTTTGAATTCAGATAATTAAAGGTCTCAACGAACCAATTGATTATCGATTGTCTTTAATTTCCATTATTTGCAAGTAATTTATTGTGAAAATACGAATTTCTTTCTTAGTCCTTACAAGACCAAAAATATACAGAAACACTATGTAGTAGAATATCTCAAATATAAATTATTAATTAACTAGTTTTTTAAAAATGTTACAGATGTCCACTAAATTATTTCTATTACTCTGAATTAATTAATTTTTATATTTTTAATTTTTACAGTTGTCGTAGCACCATTTGAAGTCCACTAGTCTAAATTAGTATATTGACAACTTGGAAGTCACGTAAATTTCGTTGGTAACAACCAAAGTGGACAATGGAGTATATCTACAAGATCAATCTTTATCCCCTTATTATTATTATTATTATTATTATTATTAGTTTATAGAGTTTATACAAGGTAAAATTCTACTAAAAGCAAACTTAGCTAATTGTGTATATAAATACATTATGGCACCGTTCCAAATCGTATCCAATGTTATGTATTCGTATCTTCATAATTCTTTTGCTACATGTTTTAAATGCTTGCTTTTCTATCAGTAATTTTAAATTGGTTTTAATATTTGGTTTTTCGGGTTGTGTAGTCGCAGGACAGGAGATAGATCAATTGACAGTTTTGCGTAAACCATCGGCTCACCGCATATGACTATATGAGAGATCTCATCGTCTACTATGGGAGTAATAGGTAATCATTGTATTCAATTTTGATAGGCAGTAAGTAATAGATAGACAAAGACGGATTATTCAACAAAAAAATATTGTATACGTGAACAAAGTATTAGTTAACTAATGATTTGTTTTTCTATTCTTTTAGGTTAATATATGAGCTCGCAAAGCACTTGCGTTGCTGTGAAAGTTGATTAACGGACTTTTTATTAAGGTAGTAAAACACGATTAAGTTTCCATTCCAAAGGCTTAGAAGTTCTGGTGGGATTGAAGTACTCTTCCAACATTCCGTCGTAACTTCTAATTTACCTCACATTTACAAGTACCAAATTGAACTTGGAGCTCTCATTTTAGTCAAAGAGTATGTATATAATCGTATATTTACAGAATTAACCATCATAATGACAAACAAATAAACAATAGTCTTATCTATAATTGTGGTTATACCTTATGTGGCGATGACTTATTTATATAATAGTAATAACTCTTCTATTCAGTTATACAGAGTATCTCATAATGAGATATGGTTTCGCATATAATGAGAGTTTAAACAACTTTATTAAGTTTAAGTTTTAATTGGGAAATTTTCACGTTTACACTTTTAAAAGAGGGGATAGAGTGTTAAAAGAGGATAAATTCCACTACAAAGTAAAATACTACCCTCTCTATTTTTCCATTACAAATGAGACGAGTTATTATGAGTATAATGATATATATACTCATAATCAAGGAGGAAAAACGCATCTAACAATATTTTGGTGAATGAGAAGCAATTTACATCATCATCAAGAAGGAAAAATGGATCTAATAATACTTTAAGGTAAATTTCTACACCAATCATACGAACTATTATTAGAAAAATACAAGCTAAAAAATTCGAGCACATAAGAATACGAGCTATTAAGATAAGAATATGAGCTAATGTAAAAAGAATACGAGCTTAAAAGAATCACAAACTTAAAAATACGAGCACATAAGAATACGAGCTATTAAGATAATAATACGAGCTAATGTAAAAAGAATACGAGTTTAAAGGATCACGAGCTTAAAAATACGAGCACATAAGAATATGAGCTATTAAGATAAGAATACGAGCTAATGTAAAAAGAACACGAGCTTAAAAGGATCAAGAGCTTTAAAATACGAGCACATAAGAATACGAGCTATAAAGATACGAATACGAGCTAATGTAAAAAGAATACGAGCTTCAACTATTTTCATGCATTAGAAATTTTGGATAAAAAAATTTCTTCCTCACGAGTCACGTCATATTGATTTGTTCCATATAGTCAATTAATTATAATAATTTAAAGGAGAATGTGATTCATTAGCTGGATGATGGATGAAGATGGAGAGGAGTTAGAAAAATATGGAAGCAGTCAGAGAGAGAAGGAGGATTTGATTCAAAATTGGATTACGTTAATTTTTTTTTTTTTGTAAAAGTATTTGGAAAAAGACTAAAATAACCTTGGATGTACAATGCTCATTGTACATCCAGTTGTATAGTCTTGGAACTGTGTTTTCCAAGACCATGCATTAAGAAAAGCCCTTAATTAATCTATAAGCACAATTCATTCATTTCTTTTATGGTTCAAATATTTTACTTTTTTTTAAGAAAATTATTTTTTTTTGTTAGATTGAATAAGTGAATAACTAACTAACGAGAGAAATTCAAAATGATCTTTCACATATTCAACAATTTTTAATATTTAAATTATAAACTTTAACATTGTACAACTGCTTTATTATACAAGTTAAGACATTACAAATAGGCCCGTGCATCGCACGGGCATTAAATCTAGTATATATATAAAAGAGAGTTTTTTCGAGCGATCTGAGAGCGTCCACATCATCAAAAATCAATTTAGGAAAGTATAATTTTTGATGTAAAAAATAAAGTGGAAAATCTTTTAATTATTATAATATGTATATTTCCTAAATTATATTCAAGTGATATTTCCAATTTTTATATCAAACTTTTACATTTCATTTGGCAAAAAAAATATCGTTAAAAAAATTATGAAAATAATATAATTAGCTTTGTGTTAAAAAATGCTATCATTAGAGTATAAATTTCATATTATTTGCACATATTAAAGATGGTGTACTTCTTAATACTTATAATTGTGTACCTTTTAGTATGTTTTGTCCCACATTGGAAAAATAAGTAGGTGTGGTGAATATACTACATATAAATAGTAGAATTGTCCCACATCGAAAGATTAGTATAAGGTGATGTGATCCTATGATTATAAATAGGATGCATATTTGGAACTTATGTATCCACCCAAAATTTTTTGAGTCTCATAAATATTGTTTTAAAGAGCTCTTAAGATTAAGATTTTCTATCATTATCTACGATATGATATAAAAAATAAAGTTGGGAACTACCCGGGAAAGAGTTAAGAACATGAACAAGAAAATAAAAAAATAACTAAAGGTTTTACTAATGGTAGTCTCCTGACACAATACAAAACTAAAGATTTTACTAATGGTTGTCTTCTGAATGCAGTAATAGAGCGTTAATGAGTCGTTATATGTACGATGTAGAGATTCATATCTAATGATCGAGACTAAGTGGTTTTACCTTCAAAGAAAAATAATATGTATACAATAGTGGTTTTTTAAGAAAAGACATGTATTTCTTGGTATGTTATATCTTTCACATTGAAAAATAATGTAGGCATTATGAACATACTACGTCTAAATAATTAAATTATGTATCTCACATTGAAATAATAGTATATACGGTAGGGTGATTTTATAAATATAAATAGGAGGCATCCTTGAAACTTAGGTATTAATACAAAAATTTTTGATATAAAAGATATAGACTTTTTCGTATGTATATGTCCCACATTGGAAAATAATGTAGGTGTTTTGAATATATTATGTATAAATAATAGAAATGTCTCATATATATACATTTTCTATATTATATTAAAGTGATGTTCATAATTTTGATATAAAAACTTTATATTTCATTTGAAAAAAAAAAGTATCATATGAAAATTATATAATTAGATTGTGACAAAAAAAAATGCTATCATTAGAGTGTATATTGTATTGTATTGTATTGTATTGTATTTTCTCATTATTAAATCGGGTTGATGTCAAAGTAGGTGCAAAAAAAAATGGTGTACTTAGTATGTTATTTGTCCTACATTGAAAAGTAACGTAAGTGTGGTGAATATACTATGTATAAATATTAGAATTGTCCCACAACGGAAGATTACCATAAGACATGGTGATCTTATGATTATAAATAGAAGTCATAACCCAAAATCTTTTGATTCCCTTAAGTATTGTCAGAGATAACTCTTAAAAGAATTTGTATTACTGTCTCTAGAGTAATGATTTCTAACCTAAGTTAATGTTTGGAAAATCTTTTATTTATTATAATATATACTATCAAATAGAATTTTCCCACATCGAAATATAGCATAAGGTGGGTGGTTCTATGAGCATCCTTGGTACTTAGGCATCAACCCAAAATCTTTTGAGTCGTTTAAGTATTGTCTTGGAGAGCTCTTAAAAGTTTATATCATTATATTTTATACCTATAGATTTTATATGTCACATATTGAAAAATAATGTAGATGTGGTAAATATACTAAGTTTAAATAATATTATTAGAATTGTGTTAAAAAATATTCTATCATTAAAGTATAGGTTCTTATCATTTGCACATATTTTAATTATGATAAAAAAAAATTGAAAACAAACGTCCATGGTAGCATGTTTAATCTATTAAAGTTCAAGGTTACCATGAGAAATTTCCAATATTGTAATGATATAGTTAATTAAATTTGCATTTAAAAGTGAGATATCCGTACCAATAAAACAATAAAGGGGGTATTATTTTTAATTGTTATTTTATTGTCATGCCATCAAACTTAACGTCCATTTAACAGCATTTACATTAGGGGTACCATGAGCAAAAAAATGGAACCTCAAGGGTACCATGGGCAGATTTTTAAAAGTAGGGGTAACATGGAAAATCTAACAAAATTAAGGGGTACCACGGGAAATTTCCGTATCTCAATTATGTTAAAAATTTTTTGAAGAAAAACAACGTACAAATATTAATGGAGAGTAGCGTACTTGATCATGTTATTAAATTTAAATATAACTATTAGATATAATGAGTAGCAATTGTCTGTATTCAGTATTCGAGATCTGGTTGGATGTCGAACTAAGTGCAAAAAAGATGGTGTAATTCTAAGTATGTTAGTTGTCCCACATTGAAAAATAATGCAGGTTTGATAAATATATATTACGTATAAATATTAGAATTTTCCACATCAGAAAAAAAATCCAATTTTTGTGAATATATTACTTATAAATAGTAGAATTGTCCCGCATCGAAAGATTAGTATAAGGTGAGATAATTATATGATTATAAATAAGAGCTAACCCACGTATATATTAATCTTTTTTTTTTTTTTTTTGAAAGAGATATTTTAATAATATGTAAACAAATCATTAGACATATAATATAAACATTAAACGCTTATAACGTTTTTTTTTTTTTGCATTATAAATAAGCTAATTACCCCATTGCAACGCACGAGCATTCAAACTAGTATTGAGTATTTGGGTATAGATTAAGGTTTCGCAAACAATTAAAAAGTCGACACAATGTCTCATGTCAATGTACCTTATAAACTTTAAAAGGCTAAAAAAAAAATAGACATAAGCTCAAAACTAATGAGGTCTGAGGTAGTACATCCGATGTATGTTCCTATTTCTCGTGGTTGAACATAAATCTTATCTTTATTAAATCAAGAACATTTAAAGCAATTTTCTTCATCCACATCATCATATACAACTTTTTTTTTTCCAAAAATTCAACAAATGTGGGGACCCGTATTGTTTGCATGACAATAGAAACTTCCCACTACCATCTTTATTTCTCATTTTCCCAATTTTTTTCACTCATTAAAATTAATTTGGCTAAAAGTTAATTTTAATGGGTAACATCACATATAATTGGTGTCCAATTTCTGACCAACCAAAGAATTATGATCAAATTAATGTTTTTTTCATATTTCTGGAAGTTTTTGTTCGATTTAAGAATTTTGGTGAATTACTCAATTCCAACTGTATAAAAAGCTTAATATTGTTTATAATGATTTTGAAATGGTATAATAAAGATTCCCAATATTTATACTGTCGTTAAATTATATATAAAATCTATTACTTCCCATTCATGTATGATATTGATTAGTACTAATTTAGGGGGTATTTGGCCAAACTTTCTAAGTGCTTTTCTAATTGTAAAAGTAGAAGTTGGGCCAAACACTATAATTTAGGGAGATAAAAAACTACTTTTGAAAAGTCAGAAGTTAATAAAAAGCTACTAGAAACAGAAGCACCAAATTGATGCTTCTGCTTCTACTTCTCCCAAAAACTCTTAGGATTATGGAAACTAAAACAAAAAAAACAAAAAAGGCAGTAGTAGGCCAAACACATCAATTTGTTAAGAAACTACTTTTACAAAAGTTAGGCCAAACAACCGCGACTTTTTCAAAAAGTAGTTTATGAAAAAACTCATTCTAGAAAGTAAAAGCTATTTCACATAAACTAGGCCAAACAACACCTTAATTTTGTGGAATTCTTATTTCAATATTTTGTAATTTAGCTAAACTTTTGCAATAACAAGTTTAATAATTAAACCCGTGCAATTTTGCACGGGGTAAAACTAGTTCTCATTAAAGACGGACACTATTCATCACAAGTTGAAGACGGATAGTACCCCTCTCATAATATACAAGTGACATTGTTTATAAAGTGCTCCATTTTTCCCCTACTTACCCTTCCACTTACTTTATTGTGGATAAAATCTATAAATTCCGGTTGACAATTTATGAGGAAATATTGTTCTTGGTTGGTGGTATGGCGACGAAGAGTTGTTTCTGATTTATTTGGTGAGTTTACGAACAAATAGCTATTTCGTGATGTTTATGGATCTGTTGATAATGGTGTAGAAAATTTTGGGTATAAATTGGTTGATTCAACTTATTACAAGGGCCTTCTAAGATCTCTATTTTGGTCCCTCGTGATACTCACATTATAAACATCTTATATACTCGTGTAACTTTGCATGGGTCTTAAACTAGTACTCCCTCCTATTCTAAATTGGACAATGAGATGGCGCCACCGGGTGATACTCAATTTCGGCGCCACCGATGACATTTTCGTAATTTATTGATATTTTAATCATATTTTTATTCTTAATTATTTTAGATAAATGAGGGCAAAATGGAAAAATACATTTATGTATCCTTTTTACATAACTTTGGTACAACCTATTTCGGTTCACTCCGTCCAACAGCCATCCATATACGCTCAAATAGAAATAAAAAAATTTCTTCCAAATTGCAGATTGGTGAATTTAAGATGACGATGCAACATTTAGCCACAATCAATAAAAATTGGATCTTCATGTAATTACTTGAACATAGATGTGTGGGTTAGTGAATATTTTGCCGCAATCAAAATCCCAGAATAAAAATGAAACAAATTCATTTGTATTGGGTGAACAATGTTTTGCAGGGGTTTCATACGAGTATTAGTTAATCTATAAGTATTTGTGGCTAAATTACATTTTCACTCTTCAAAATTTGTGTAAAATTCATTTGTATTGGGTGAACAATGTTTTGCAGAGGTTTCATACGAGTATTAGTTAATCTATAAGTATTTGTGGCTAATTTACATTTTCACCCTTCAAAATTTGTGTAAAATTGAAAACTAAATTAATATTTTCTTATTTTTACATTAAGGTGGCGCCGAGTTTGAGCGTCATCCGGTGGCGCCCTATCACTTCCCTTCTAAATAACCCTCCCTATTCAAGGGGGCACAAGAATTAAGGAATGAAGTATTACTAGTATTGGTGCCCGGCTTCGCCCGGGCTACCTCTACTTACCATTAATTTTTTTTTTCATTAAACAAAATTACTTAAGGTTGCATAACCCATAAATTTAACATTAATATATTTTTTATAACATATCCTAAAATTACGATGAAATAAATTTTGAGACAAATTCACTACTCCCGCTACTAATATTTTACTCTTATTAATGAAACAATAATAATAACATTTCACTACTTGCCCGTAATCATTGTTACTTTCACTACACCCGCCGTAGTTATTGTTACTGTCACTACTGCCGCATTTATATTGATAATTCCACTACTCCCGCCGTAATTATTATTACTTTCACTATTGCCGCATTAATATTGATTATTTCACTACTCCCGTTGTTGTTTCTACCACTCTCACTAATCTTGTTGATAATATTGTTACTTTTACTATTCAAATGAGTGATTACTATCATATAACTATATCCATGTTACTACAATTCTTTTCTTTACTGACGAAATTACTTTTACTACTTAGACATGCAATTTTAAGAGGATTATATATATTTATATAAATATATTACATATATGCATTAAATCAAATCGAAAGAATTATGCAATATTATATATTATGGAATCTAACTTGAATTATTTATAACCTACTTATTATATTTTTGTATGTTCAATAATTAACATCTCTATACATCTAATAAACTATAAAGTTTAATAAAATTGCATAGATTTTAAAATTAATATATAATTTTATGATGATAATAATTAATACCATATGTGTGTATGTATATACTAATTAATTATTTTATTTTAAGGAAATTGATCATCTTCTAGTCTTCTATAAATATTTAGGAAAATTACCATCTCCTTAAAATTGACCATCTTAATTATTTATTTTATTTTAAGGAAATTGACATTGACCATCTTAATTAATTGTTTTATTTTAAGGAAATTGACCATGTTCAGGAAAATTATCAAGCTTCTATATAATTTAATTTTAACCCTAACTATATAATATTTGCATTGAGATCCCTTAATCGGGTCCATCACACGGTGCTATTGATTTAAAACTATATAGTATAATTAATTTGTATAACTTTCTTTAATTACATTGAAGTCCCTTGGTTTCTGGAATTAATATATAGTATTGATATGGTAAAGTAATTGTGTGGGGGTAGGAGATTGTAGAGAGTTAAAATACTCCCTCCAAGTTCCTATTATAGAAAGGGGAAGATATAAAAAAATTGGAAGGAGTAAGTATTGCTGTGGGGGTAAGGTGATTAAAATAAGATAAAGTATGAGTATTGTGGGGTATTGTTGTGGGGTGAGGTGATTAAAATAAGTATAAAAGTTTGCCAAATAAGAAAATAGGGAGAGTATTGTGAATAGACGAAAAAGGAAATAAGGAGAGTTATTTAGAATAAGAGGGAGTATCTTATTTAACTGTGTCACAATATGGTAACCTAGTATAATATTATATTACTTATTACTTATAGTACATCGAATCATCTTACATTATGACTTACATTAAAAACAAAACAAAAAATAAGTATAGATGAAACTTACATTGGTTTCAAATTAGCCACGAAAGATGATATGCGTCATGGTCGTTTGAAAATTATTTCTAGTCTAAATAAGGCGAACGTACAAGCACTTTCATCAACTTCTTTTATGAAACGACATGGCAGATGGGTAGATGCGCAGCATGAAAGTTTAAAATATATTTCTCATTCTAATTATTTGTTTGCCTTTATTTAAAATACTCCTCATAAAGAATAAAAAAAGACAAAAAAATAATTGGAACAAAGTTTTACCACGAGTCACTTTCAACTAAATAATCTTTGTGTCATATTACACTTTTTTGATAAAAAGAAACAAGCTTAACCCAGAAATAAAGTATCAACTACAAAGCAAAAACTAATAAAACGCATAAAAGGGAACATAACGTGGCCATGCGCCCATGCCACACCCCCTACATCCTGCTGAACTAAGGGACCGTTTGGTTCAAAAGGTCGGAATTGATTGGAATGGAATGAGATACCATGAGGGGATGGATTTAGAACCCCATACCTATTATTTATTGTTTGGTTCAATCTAAAATTATATGGAGGGAGAATCCATCAGAATTCTAACTCCATTCCAAAATACCCCAACCAAACACTAGAATCACTCAAATCCATTTCATTCCATTTCAACACCCCCAACCAAACACCCTATAAATGGAATAAATGATTAGGCATCTTTGTGTCATATTACATGTAAATGGTTTTTGCAATAACGGGAATACTTGCTTATTTATGGATGTACATTTAATTTCTTAAAGTAGTTTGTATACCAAATCATATGTCTTTATATTACAACCATTATGAGGATGTTACTAGATACAGTCTTGTACAATTGGTAGGGGATAGGTGATATATGATTAGTTTACACCATTTTACTTCCCGTTTTTCATGCATTTTGCCTTCTTTAGCACGTTTTTAGCTCACTATCGCTCGTGTTTTGCCCTTCATTTCATGTACATCGATATTATGACTCCCCGTACTCCTTTGTAGGGAATTGGCCTTGGAAAAGGCAAGACGGAATGAAGATCGATTAAAGAAGCTAACTCGTGTTAGCTTGAGAGGAAAAGAGGTGAAAAACCTGAAGGAGCATGTTCTGCCGGCAGACCGGCAACCGGTCCAGCCACCGGCAGAACACCCCCACCTGTCACTACAAGGAAGAAGGGAAAAATCTGAAGAGGTATGCTCTGCCGGTAGGCCGGCAAAGCACAACAATCCCTTGGACTGAAGATAGAAGAAGAAAAAGAGCAAGAATTGTTTGGTCTCGGTACCGGTGCACGAACCGGTAGCCGGCCAGCCGGTAGAAGACGCACCAAGGAAGAAATTGGAGTATAGAAGAGTGTGTTCTGCTGGCAGGCCGGCAGAACACGCACGCTAGTTAAATTTCCAGTTTTCAAGTCCAAATTTCAAAAGGCGCGCTACCGGTAGGCAGTCCGGTAGCCGGCCCGCCGGCACAGAGCAACAGCTGCGGATTAATGGGCTTTTCTTCCTCTTCTTCTCTAATCCAATGAAAGACTATAAATACCCCTTCCCAAAATCAATTGTGGACACAACCCTAGACCTATATTTTTCCTTACCAAGTTTGAATCTCTCCTAATTAGCTTACTAATCCTTCCCTAATTAGAACAAGTTCTTCATTAATTATCTCATTATTAGTACTAGAAATTGGGTTGTAAAAAGATTGAAGATTTCTCCTTTCTTATTTTAATCCAAGTTCCTTTCTTTGCTATTGAATTGGTATAATTTCTCTCCTTAGTTTCGTTTGTTTACATTTGTTTTCTCTTAAGTTTTGTTTAGTTGTTTATGTTAGAATTCTTCTCTTTGTTGTTTGATTGTTGTTTTTTCTCTCTCTTGTTCATCTTTTCCTTGTTCACCATTGTTGTTTTCACCTAAAGATTGAATCTTTAGGTTTCTTGTGTTAAAGTTTGTGTCTTTTGGTTTAATCCTTACCCATCTTAGACTAATTTGTCCTTCCTCATAATCTTTGTTGGTTTATTGCATCATTAGTAGTAGAGTTTATTCTCTCACCATGTTTATGCCTAAAGAATCCATCTTTATTGTCTCTTTTGTCTTAAGAACCATGATTAGTGAGTAGTCTTTCACTAGGACTCGGTTTAACCCAACATGAGTAATTTCATTAATTGATTCACATAAAGGCTAATTGTTGGGGGAGATTGGTAAAGGTAGTCTAGAGGATTGATTTGGTTTATGGGCCAATTTTGGTTAGTGTTGATTTGTAACCCTTGTCCATCAACGAAAGTTGGTTAGGTTGGGAGTCGGGTACCCGAAAATTGGTCTTATCGCTAACCTAGGTTGAGACCGAAAGGGAGAACCAAAGGAGGGTACCTCTAGGCTAGCATTTGAATTCGACCTTCGAGAGAAGGAGTTGGATGACTCGGAAAATGATGAGGACTTTTGGACTTAGGAGAAACTAGGGTACCTTTGAGAAGTGCATATTTCTAGGGTAGTCGGGTTTCTACCTTAGGATTCCGACCTCCGAGACCGAAGGGGAGGGGAGTTGGGAGGACTAGTGTCCTAATGCGAACCCGAGAGAGGGGTATTAGACGACTTAGAGCCATCTCCTCCTTGCTTGTCTACCCGGATAATTAGCCTAGAGAATCGTGATGTGGAATTACGAATTGTTGTGGGAGAACCGAGTTCTAGGCCTTTTAATCATTTGAATTACAACTTAATCCTATCTTGCTCTTCTTTCCTTCTCTTGTTAAATTGCATTTCATTTTGTTTAGTTTAGTTGTTAGACTAATAACCCCATTTAAATTTTGTCGACTTAATTAGCTAAGCCTAAGGATTAAAACAATTAGTAATTTTCCTAGCTCCTTGTGGGATCGACCCTCAATTTTGCACGACGACAACCGTGCACTTGCGAGGTTGAATTTGAAACTATCAAGTTTTTGGCGTCGTTGCCGGGGAGCAAAGGCTAGATATTAATAGTTTTTGTTCTAGTTTAGACTAAGTCTCTTATGTTACTAATCCTTATCTTGAGTGTGTAGGACTTTTTGCATGAGTAGGAGAAATCGAAGAGGTCAACCTATTCATCCGATTGACCACGAGATCGAAGCTACCGCAAGAAGACTCAATTCACTCCGAAGAAGGGGATTGATAGAAACTCCTAATTTCGAAGAACATTTAGTAGTGGAAGACGTTCTAGAAGAACCGGGTACTTTTGAGTTTTTTGAGAATCCATTTGGAATTCCCGAAGAAGCAACAATGGCCGCGGTTCCTATGAGGGATAATTTGGCTCCAAAGAAGGTGGTGAACCCAAGTATTGTCAAGCCACTTATACAAGCAAATAACTTTGATGTGAAGGCTACCTTGTTGCAACTAGTCCAAGTAAACCAATTCGGGGGCGCTACCGAAAACCCCAATGAACATCTTAATGATTTCTTGGATAGTTATGATATGTATAAGGCAAATGGAGTATCGGAGGATGCACTCCACCTTAGACTCTTTCCTTATTCCTTGAGGGGGAGTGCTAAGGAATGGTTGAAGAGTTGTGAGCCCGATTCACTTAGAACTTGGGATGATGTCTCCAAGGCCTTCTTGAACAAGTACTTTCCACCACAAAGGACCGCTAGAATCAAGAGTGAGCTTCAAGGCTTCACCCAAAATGATGATGAGACCCTTTATGAGCACTAGTAGAAAAACCTCCTATAGTGGCGGTCATAAATGACCCTTTTATGGCGGTTTTAAGAAATTTTGGGTGCGCCGTATATCACGGGGTTGTTTACACTTTGCGGCGGTTGTACAACCGCCACTATAGCTTACCTACAATGGCGGTTTTTAAACAAAACCGCCATTATAGGCTTATATAAAATGGCGGTTGTTAAACAAGAACCGCCATTATACTTCACCTATAATGGCGGTTATTGTTTGAAAAACGCCACCATAGATATTTCAATAATATCATTACACCACTATATGTTCTCTATAACAACGGTTGTTGTTCCAGAACCACCACTAAAGGTAGTTATAATGTCGGTTGTTGGTACAGAACCGACACTAAAGGTAGTTATAACGTCGGTTGTTTGGTGAAGAACCGCCACCATAGGTAGTTATTTAAAAAAAAAATTATTTGCTACCAAAATTTTGGTAGCAATATCCTAAAGATTTGATAATCCAAATAGAGAAATGAACAATACATACAAGAGAATGGCAACCAACAAACTTGTATATTATCCGACCCAACAAATTAGTATTGCTAATGTTGAAAAAAAAATATACTTCCAAGTGTATAAATAATTACATACATGTCTTAGTTAATAAACTAATCAACATTACATGTTCTCTAAGCCTTAGCATGAAGAGGATCATATTCCACAGTAAAGCAACAAAATTCGAAGCATGAGCTTGAAATGGAGATCACGGACAGAAGAGGTCACAATCTGATAAATACACCAAAATTGTTGACGGGCAAAATGGAAGTTCAGAAATTCGAATAGAATCTACAACTGCAAATCAGCAAGAACTGATGAAAACCACGCCTAGACGAACCATTAAACCAATGAATTATTTGATTAATTTCAGAAACAGGTCAGCTAGAAATAAAAAATGACAAATAATAAATCGTGTTCAACTAATCATATAAGCATCAATTGATCGGCCTGTTCAAGTTTTGGGAATTAGGACAACCTGTGTAGGTCTTCCTTCCAATGTCAGCTCAAAACGGAACTACCAGTGATCATCTAGATCTTTGAAACTAGTAGTATCTAGCATCTCAGGGTTCTCTGATAAGAACACTATTCTGCAAGATAATTTTCAAAAAACGATCTTTATATCAACTCAAAAGAATTACATAGCCTGAAATTTTCAGTATATTATTGCTTTAAACCGGCAAAAGAAAAAAAAAGATCGAGCCGTGGCTGGGATTTACTTCCTAACAGCCTACTCATAGACATCATGTCATATAATAAATTTGTTATTTGTCCAATTAAACCCCTCATTTAGGAAAGATTTGTCCTATACAAATCATTATCATATTTCGTGTGGTTTAAATACTTGCACATTGATAATCATATGTCCGTGTCTAGATGTCTATGAGACTTCAACTAGAATTCTAAGTCAAAAGTAAACAGAACTAGTAACTCAAGGAAATATACACACTAAATAAATTATATATAATGAAGTTTCAACTACTATATAACAATAATCACCTGAGTGCGATCCAAATCAGTTAACTTTTTTACACTTCTATGTTGGCTTTTATTATAAATGACCCAAGAATAATCTAAGTGCACTACAAGCACTACCATTTTGCTTAATAAACTACACACCAGAAACAGGGGTGTTAATTCCGTACACTTAAATACTGTAATACTACGGTTTTATGAGTCTCTGGGTACTCTATCGAGTGGGCCGTACTCTGTCGAGTAAGGGTAGTTTGCAGTTTAAAATAGTTTCTGACTTGTATGGTACTCGATCGAGTAGCCTTGGTACTCGATCGAGTAGGCGGCACTCGATCGAGTACGTCAGTTACTCGATCGAGTAAGTGTGTTTTACGGGGTTGTTTTGTCGGGTTTTGCTAATAACGCGAGTTTAATATAAAAGGTTTCCGTCAGTTCCTTTAATCACTTTTATCCTTTCTAAACCTTTCAAAAGAAAAAGAAGTTACGTAGTTCTCTCTCGTTGCGTTGTTGGCAAATCCCCAAAGCTAGGAGTGTCGGATCATCTCGTTCTTTGCATCATAGTGTTCCTTGCGTCAGGGGTAAGATCTACATACCAATTTTATAGTATTTCGTTAAGTTTCGTTAAACCCTAATTTTGGGATTGGGAGTTTTCTATGTTTATGTTGATGTGGTAGTGATTGTATGATTATGTGTATAGGAGAAGGGTTCGTAGAGGAAAGGTTTTGAGACAGCTACTAGATCGTCTGATGTTTGTGTTGCATTCCAGGTAGGGTTTCCCTACTCAGTATTAGTCCCATAATGCATTGTTGGTGTTTTGTGATTGTTGATTATTATCGTATTGGTATTGTGACGGTTGTTGAATGATTGTTGTTTGATGGTTGTGATTGTTTGTCTCTGGTTCTCGAGATGCGTTCTCGGCTGAGTGGAGTCACTTACGGGAGTGGCTTCACGCCCTAGTTTCGCCCTCCGTGGAACCCGCCACGGGAGGGGATGTGCACATTAATGGGACAGGGTTATCGCTCGGTATGATGAGCGGGGCTTAGGTGGGAACGGCTGCGGTCCCCCACCGCGCGTGGTCCAGTGGACAGTCGGTGACGGAGATTGATTGGAGTGGGTGTGATTGTGTGTGTGACCGTTTGAGCTGCTTGTTTACTGTGTTGTTGGTTATATAAATTGTGTGATTAGTACTGACCCCGTTTAATGTTTTAAAAACTGTGGTGATCCATTCGGGGGTGGTGAGCAGTTATTGAGCAGGTATGATATGACGCGTATGGGATAGCTGGGATGAGTCATCACGTGGCGCTTAGAAGTCTTCCATTGTGTCGAGACGATGTTTTATAGCTTTGATAGTTTTAGCGATGAGACCGTCTGAGAATCTTGTATTTCTTTTGATCAGTTTTGGAGTTGCTATGTAATCACTTTAAACATTATTTACTTTTAAGTATGTTTCGTTATTGTCTTATGATTATCATTGCCTCGGGAAACCGATATGGTAACACTTCCATGCCTTAAGTGGTCCTGGTAAGGCACTTGGAGTATGGGGGTGTTACAAAATGGTATCAGAGCGACGATCCTGAAACCTGTAACCAATGAACCTAATGAATATAGGGAGTCAAATTAAAATGAACCCGGGGTAAAAGTTGTAGGAGCTAATGCAAAGACTTGGGAGACGTCCTAAAGTCGCGAACTCGCCCTACAATTTTGAACCGGTCACCATGGGATATGAGTCGGGATCGCTATGTGTTTATCCTGTAAATTGTGTACCTATATGCTGATGTGTGGCATGAATCAGTGGATGTGTGTTTATGGTGGAATGAGGAATGTGGTAAATGATAAAGTGTTGTGAATAGGCATGTTGCATGATATTTGGTTTACAGTGATGTATGGAATTATTGGAAAAGTACATGAGAAAATAAATGATGTGGTGGAAAAAGGGAAGTAGATAATATGATGATATGTGATGGGTAATGATGTTGCAGGATGAATGGTTTATAATGTTTATATACTAGTAACTTGTGATTAGGGGATTTTATATGATTTTACATAATTCTGTTTGTGTAAAGTTAGATAATAAGTTCATATAATTGTCTACTGTGGTATCATATGCACTTGTAAATGAAGAATGTGGTTGAAATAGATGAACTGATTGAAAAAGATGGAATGTCAATTGCATGAGAATATGGATTTTGTGAATATGAATATGTTTAGATGACGAAGTGGAGTTGTAATATTGTTGTGTTAGTAACATGGAAATAGGATTTGTAATTGTATGAGTATGTTTTGTTTTACGAAAAGTCATAAAATTTGAAGCATGCGGTTAGTACATGATTAATGAGTTAAATAATATATGTGCATGATGGATGTTGTTGCGTGACTTTTGAAAGTAGTAACATGTGATTAGCAATACTGGTTTTATGAGTACTGAGTTGGTTTTGCTTACCTTGTTGTCGTTTAAGTTGTTTGGAAGTAAAATCAAATAGTTGTGTTTTTCGATTATAAAGAGGTTGTCTTTAAACTGTTATAACTTGAGATGCATAAATGATTTTAATGTGATTCTAATTGGAGGTGATAGCTTGTTCTTTTACGATTCTAACGATAGGTCACACGCCCAAAACGACCAAGAAATGAGTGAGTTATGACCGTTTTACGAAAACTGGACAGTGCTGAGAAATGCGTAGGGTACTCGATCGAGTGGCCCTTACTCGATCGAGTGCATCTTGGTACTCGATCGAGTAACCCTGGTAAAATTTGTTTTACGTGCTTCTGACCTTCACCTACTCGATCGAGTAAGTCCCTTACTCGATCGAGTGGCCTGTACTCGATCTAGTGACCCCTATTTTGGGTAATATGCTTATCTTTTGAATTCATTGCATATTATGTTTAATTCAAAGTTGTTATTTTGCTTCTTTATGCATTGTTTTACATGTATGTTGGTCTTGATACGTAAGTTACCCAATCTTATGAGGTGGTGAGTGGCACCTTATGGTGAGTATGAGTTTGGTGGGAGGAGATGAGCTATATGTGGTTGTGGTAGATAGTGGGAAAAGAAAAAGGAAGATCGTTATGGCTTAATTGAGACATAGAGCATGTTTTGTGAGATGAGATGAGTGATATGTTTGTGTGTTGAGTAATGTAAAAGTAAATTAATGTAGGCAAGGGATGATGTGAGTTTATGAAACGAGAACATGAAAAGATTGAAATGAGGGACGCAAATGGTGGCAACTTGAGATGTGTGAAGAATCATGGAGGGAGGTGGTTAGGAGTCGTGTGGGTTAAGAATATACATAGTGAAAGTTCGTTTTAAAGGGGTTGAGAAGAGTAGTATATAGTGAACTTTGTGGAGACATGTCGCGAGGTGGATTTGTAGACAGTGAGTGAGTTTGGGAGATTTGGTTTATTAAGAGGTGAAACTACTGTGGGATTTCCTTGGACAATTAACGGTATGAAAGGAATTTTGATTTCTAGAGATGTACAAAGGAGATGCAATTGTCAAACAGTAAACGTTGATTCTATGGATGGATTAGTGGCAAGGGTGATTGATGGAATAATAAGAGAATATTTATGGTAAGAAAGAGTGAGATGATATCGATATGAAATAATGAGATGTGAGTTTTGGAGCAATGAGAAAGTAACCGGAACACTAAAGAGTTAGGTAGAAGTGATAAGGAGTTGAATAGTTAATTGATTTTGTCGAGTGTAAAAGAAAAGAATGAGGAGAGTAAAACTAGGAAAATGTTGACCGGAGTTATGTGACATAAAAGTAAGGAATCGTCGAGATGTATGATACTATCAAGAGTAAGTAAGTTAATAGTTATACAGAAGTTTCGGGACAACATGATTAATCATGAGTTTCGAGGAATGAAGGGAGTATGAAGTTGGTGGAGTATTTGCACGATACGAGATTTTTGGTGGAGAGTTAGATGATGATACAATTAAGGATAGTATTGGGAAGAATGTTGAGGTAATTTTTGTTGATGGATTCGATGTTCGTTATTTGGGATGTTAACCAAAGATAGGAAAGAAATCGTGATGTTTAGAGATGATTGTAAGAGGTTTGATGTCCGGACAGTGGTAGTGTTATGGTTTGTGACTAGTGGTTAAGGGTGATGGTATATTAGAAAGGTAGCAATTCTAAAGAGGTTGATTTTGTAGGGACCAGATTGATAAGTATGGTTATGAAAGAGTATAAGATGTGGCTATATGAGGCGGTTGTTAGTAGTTGAGTATTAATGGTGTGGTTACATTTGGCGGGGGTGATGGATATGCGAATGGGAGAATATGTTATGAGGAGTATACGAGTTAAGCTCGGGTGAGAGGTAACTTTTATCAGGTGGTAACTTACGTGATCGGGATCTGACCGATTGGATGTGATTACGGGTCTATGATGTGTATAAATGTTTGTGTGAGGTTCTGACCTCACGGGAAGTGGTATGGTGTGATAGTTATAAAGCTGTTATCTGAGTGTTCTGTAATATATGTTGGACACGGTGATTTAATTGAATGATATTCAAAAAGTAATAATTTGATTGATCTGGCATGACTGGTTATACTTGTATGTATTCATGATATATGTTATTCTGTGATGTGGTAAGGGGATGATGTTCATGAGGTTATTATCTGCTTAATTCATAAAATATGTTGCGTTATGATTTAGTAAAGTGGATTTGAGTAAGTTTTTCTTATCTGAGAAGTTATTCTGAGTCAGTGTTTATGGCGGTTATTGTTTGAAAAACGCCACCATAGATATTTCAATAATATCATTACACCACTATATGTTCTCTATAACAACGGTTGTTGTTCCAGAACCACCACTAAAGGTAGTTATAATGTCGGTTGTTGGTACAGAACCGCCACTAAAGGTAGTTATAACGTCGGTTGTTTGGTGAAGAACCGCCACCATAGGTAGTTATTTAAAAAAAAAATTATTTGCTACCAAAATTTTGGTAGCAATATCCTAAAGATTTGATAATCCAAATAGAGAAATGAACAATACATACAAGAGAATGGCAACCAACAAACTTGTATATCATCCGACCCAACAAATTAGTATTGCTAATGTTGAAAAAAAAATACTTCCAAGTGTATAAATAATCACATACACGTCTTAGTTAATAAACTAATCAACATTACATGTTCTCTAAGCCTTAGCATGAAGAGGATCATATTCCACAGTAAGCCTTAATGAAGAGGATCATATTCCACAGTAAAGCAACAAAATTCGAAGCATGAGCTTGAAATGGAGATCACGGACAGAAGAGGTCACAATCTGATAAATACACCAATATTGTTGACGGGCAAAATGGAAGTTCAGAAATTCGAATAGAATCTACAACTGCAAATCAGCAAGAACTGATGAAAACCACGCCTAGACGAACCATTAAACCAATGAATTATTTGATTAATTTCAGAAACAGGTCAGCTAGAAATAAAAAATGACAAATAATAAATCGTGTTCAACTAATCATATAAGCATCAATTGATCGGCCTGTTCAAGTTTTGGGAATTAGGACAACCTGTGTAGGTCTTCCTTCCAATGTCAGCTCAAAACGGAACTACCAGTGATCATCTAGATCTTTGAAACTAGTAGTATCTAGCATCTCAGGGTTCTCTGATAAGAACACTATTCTGCAAGATAATTTTCAAAAAACGATCTTTATATCAACTCAAAAGAATTACATAGCCTGAAATTTTCAGTATATTATTGCTTTAAACCGGCAAAAGAAAAAAAAAGATCGAGCCGTGGCTGGGATTTACTTCCTAACAGCCTACTCATAGACATCATGTCATATAATAAATTTGTTATTTGTCCAATTAAACCCCTCATTTAGGAAAGATTTGTCCTATACAAATCATTATCATATTTCGTGTGGTTTAAATACTTGCACATTGATAATCATATGTCCGTGTCTAGATGTCTATGAGACTTCAACTAGAATTCTAAGTCAAAAGTAAACAGAACTAGTAACTCAAGGAAATATACACACTAAATAAATTATATATAATGAAGTTTCAACTACTATATAACAATAATCACCTGAGTGCGATCCAAATCAGTTAACTTTTTTACACTTCTATGTTGGCTTTTATTATAAATGACCCAAGAATAATCTAAGTGCACTACAAGCACTACCATTTTGCTTAATAAACTACACACCAGAAACAGGGGTGTTAATTCCGTACACTTAAATACTGTAATACTACGGTTTTATGAGTCTCTGGGTACTCTATCGAGTGGGCCTTACTCTGTCGAGTAAGGGTAGTTTGCAGTTTAAAATAGTTTCTGACCTGTATGGTACTCGATCGAGTAGCCTTGGTACTCGATCGAGTAGGCGGCACTCGATCGAGTACGTCAGTTACTCGATCGAGTAAGTGTGTTTTACGGGGTTGTTTTGTCGGGTTTTGCTAATAACGCGAGTTTAATATAAAAGGTTTCCGTCAGTTCCTTTAATCACTTTTATCCTTTCTAAACCTTTCAAAAGAAAAAGGAGTTACGTAGTTATCTCTCGTTGCGTTGTTGGCAAATCCCCAAAGCTAGGAGTGTCGGATTATCTCGTTCTTTGCATCATAGTGTTCCTTGCGTCAGGGGTAAGATCTACATACCAATTTTATAGTATTTCGTTAAGTTTCGTTAAACCCTAATTTTGGGATTGGGGGTTTTCTATGTTTATGTTGATGTGGTAGTGATTGTATGATTATGTGTATAGGAGAAGGGTTCGTAGAGGAAAGGTTTTGAGACAGCTGCTAGATCATCTGATGTTTGTGTTGCATTCCAGGTAGGGTTTCCCTACTCAGTATTAGTCCCATAATGCATTGTTGGTGTTTCGTGATTGTTGATTATTATCGTATTGGTATTGTGACGGTTGTTGAATGATTGCTGTTTGATGGTTGTGATTGTTTGTCTCTGGTTCTCGAGATGCGTTCTCGGCTGAGTGGAGTCACTTGTGGGAGTGGCTTCACGCCCTAGTTTCGCCCTCCGTGGAACCCGCCACGGGAAGGGATGTGCACATTAATGAGACAGGGTTATCGCTCGGTATGATGAGCGGGGCTTAGGTGGGAACGGCTGCGGTCCCCCACTGGTAGGGCTGGTCCAGTGGACAGTCGGTGACGGAGATTGATTGGAGTGGGTGTGATTGTGTGTGTGACCGTTTGAGCTGCTTGTTTACTGTGTTGTTGGTTATATAAACTGTGTGATTAGTACTGACCCCGTTTAATATTTTAAAAACTGTGGTGATCCATTCGGGGGTGGTGAGCAGTTATTGAGCAGGTATGATATGACGCGTATGGGATAACTGGGATGAGTCATCACGTGGCAGTTAGAAGTCTTCCGCTGTGTCAGACGATGTTTTATAGCTTTGATAGTTTTAGCAGTAGACCGTCTGAGAATCTGTATTTCTTTTGATCAGTTTTGGAGTTGCTATGTAATCACTTTAAACATTATTTACTTTTAAGTATGTTTCGTTATTGTCTTATGATTATCATTGCCTCGGGAAACCGAGATGGTAGCACTTCCATGCCTTAAGTGGTCCTGGTAAGGCACTTGAAGTATGGGGGTGTTACAAATACAGTAAACAAAACAAGTAATTCGCTGCACAGACTTACTGACAGTAAGAATCAGAGAGTAGTAATGTTATAGAAGTTAACCGGGATAAAAAGGAAATGAACACCAATATCAGCAGCAGGAGGAGCATGGCAAATCGCGTCTTCAATATCATAACCTTCCATGCAACAACACAAAATGAGCTTCTATTTTTACCAATTACTTAACATTATAAACATTCACATAGTATTCCCATATCTAAGAACAAGTTAACTATCTAGGATGAACAAGAGAAATAGGGGATACATTTTCCTTCTCAAAAGCCAAATTAAAGCCTTTTCAAGTTCAGACACGATAATGTTTGGAAGTAAAACACAGTGTTCCATTTTTGCTCTCTTCCTACATTCGACAAAAACCAACCCTCGAGGAGGATTCGGGAAAGTGTAAAGTACAAGGGATCAAAAATACTAACCTGCGACGAGCTGCGGCACAACTGCATTGGACACAGTAACTAGCTGATGTAGCATAACTTCCATTTGGCACAATCAAGCCATAATCAGAAGTAGTGTATCGTGGAAAAATTGAGGCACTGGCTGCAAATCAAAGTCATAAACTCAGACAAAGTACAGTGAAGCCAAAACAAGCATAATTAAAAGAACCAAGCAAAGCGTTAGATGATTTTTGGAAACTGAAGTAAAAGAACTTTAGCAATCAAATCAGCCGCCATTAATTTTTCTTACCAATTGAAACCTCAAATGAAATAACACATCAAAATCCAAACGAAAAAAACACTAAATTAAGTTAAAGAAAACGGCACAAATACCTTGGAATTAGCATTACACTACATAATCTACTCAGCAATTATCTTTAAAACATAACTCTAGGAAGCTTCTCCTGCCATTCTATGTTCTTTCCTGTAACATAAGCAGATGCACATCCAAGCTAAGCAATCACTCAAATCACTTTCGCGGATAAGAATTCCGTAAATGTACAAAAAAAATCATACGATAAAAAGGAAAACAAATCAAAGACGCATGCAATTAGAAGAATTAAAAGTAAAAAATTAAGGAAAGTAAAGAAAACTCAGATGATAGGAGGGAAAAAATGGACCTGTAGTTGTCGGTGGGGAATGGACCGTGTTAAACATCATCGAGATATCAGCTTTTTATCGTCGTCGTCGATGGGAAACGAACCTAAATCAATTAACTATAATAATAATAATAATAATAATAATAATAATAATAATAATAATAATAATAATAATAATAATAATAATAATAATAATAATAATAATAATAATAATAATAATAATAATAATAATAATAATAATAATAATAATAATAATAATAATAATAATAATAATAATAATAATAATAATAATAATAATAATAATAATAATAATAATAATAATAATAATAATAATAATAATAAAAATAATAATTCAAGTTTGAGTTGAAACCCTAGATCTTAAAAAAAGGGGTAATAGCGAAAGGAAGAGAAGAAGAAGAAGAACCGGTTAATAATGGAGGTCGGCCATGGCGACGAGCAGTCCCCATTCTTTCATATGGAGTGTTGGTGGTGGCGGAGCAGAACAACGGTGAGAGAAGAGCCAGGTTAGAGTGGGGAGTGAACGAGTGATAAAGAATAAGAGAGATGCGGGTGTTGTCATTTTAAGCGCCAAGTTACATACAAGTTTGATATAAGTCGGTTTTAAATAGGACCGCCAAAAAAGCATTATAGCGACGGTTTTAAAATAAAACCGCCTCACCATTTTTCACGTCGGTTGTAAATTAAACCGCCACAAAAGCCCTATAGCGGCGGTTTTTAAATAAAACCGCCACAAATAATTTCTTTTATAGCGTCGGTTCTTAATTAAAACCGCCGCCAATAGTTTTTTATCTACTTTTTGTGTCGGTTTCTATTAGAACCGCCACTATATCAGCGTCGCGATAAGGGTTTTTTCTACTAGTGGAGGCGTGGGAGAGGTATAAAGGACTCCAAAGGTTGTGCCCCCATCACGGGATCGGAGATGATGAGTTGATAAACCAACTTCTATGAGGGGTTGAACAATGAGATGAAAATGAATCTAGACTCCGGCTCGGGAAAAGAGGCACTAGACAAAATTGATCACAAGACGGCCAAGGAGCTTATTGAGGAAATGACTTCCCGTACTTTTCATTGGAACAATGATAGGCACAAAAGGAAAGGAAAGTCAACCATCGAGTCGGCCAACAATGTTGAGGTCAAGGGGTTAATAGAAGAGCTCAAGCAACAAGTTGCTTTGTTGAACTCAAACAACACCTCTAACAACTCTTCAACTAGTAGGAACCAAGTGAATTGTTGTGAAATTTGTGGTGATCAAGGACATCCACCAAATGAGTGTCCTTTGATGATTGGAGAGGGTAATTGTATGGAGCAAGTGAATGGAGTGTGGGAATCAAGTCCGGCAAAGCAAGCATTCAACAACAATCAATACCACCCCGGAATGAGAGCCCACCCAAATTTTCCTATGGCTCACAAAATGTCCAAAACGCCACTTTCCAACAAAAATCACAATTTACACCAAACTTCCAAGCCCAAAAGCCAAATACAACATTTAACCAAGGACCACCGGGTTTCCAAGGGAGATCCTTCCAACCAAGACCACAATTCCAACCACTCAATCAACCAACCAACCCACCATTTTCACAAAATTCCCAACCATTTCAACAAAATTCTCAACCCTTTCAACAATCCACCCAACCCAAATCAAACATGGAGCTCATGATGGAGCAAATGATGAACACTCAAACTCAATTCATTGCTCACTCTAACCAAAAACAAGAAGAGACAACATCTTCTATCAACCAACTAAGGACTCAAATGCAAGCCTCCCAAAGAATGACGGATACTCAAATCTCTCAATTGGCTTCTCAAATGAGTCAATTGCAAGCCTCAAATGGTAGATTCCCTGGTAAAACCGAGGAAAACTCAAAGACCATAAATGCTATACATTTGAGGAGTGGTAGAGAGTTAGAAGACCGGGTGTTCATCAAGAGGAGAAAGAGTAGCAAGCCGGAAGTTGTGGTTGAACCACCAAAAGTGATTGATGAAAAAGTGGTTGAAGATGATCTTGTAGAGGTTGTTGTGGAAACTCCCATGCTAGTTGATGAGTCCACCAAGCTTGTTGATGAACACACAAAGGTTGTTGAGGAACCAAGCAACAAATAGTGAAACCTTATGTGCCACCAATTCCTTTTCCTCAAAGGTTGGCAAGGGTAAGGCTTGAGCAAAAGTATGGGAAATTCATGAACATGATGAAGGGAATTAACATCACAATGCCTTTCATTGATGCCATCAAGGAAATACCAACCTATGGTAAATTCTTAAAGGAGTTGATTTCCAACAAGAATGTCATGCAACCATTAATGGTAAATTCATCTAAGGAGTGTAGTGCCATTCTAATGAATGAGGTGCCCCAAAAGCTTGAAGATCCGGAGAATTTTTCCATACCATGCACAATTGGGACCGTTCATATTGAGCGAGCTCTATGTGATTTGGGGGCAAGCATTAGTCTCATGCCTCTCAAGATTTTCAAGAAATTGAAAGATTACGACCTTTCACCAACTAGAGTTTCTCTACAACTTGCGGATAGGTCGGTGAGATATCCAATTGGTCTTGTGGAAGATATCCCACTCAAGGTGGTCAAACTTGAATTTCCTTGTGATTTTTATGTGATGGATATCCCCGAAGATTCAAACATTCCCATTATGTTAGGGCGCCCTTGCCTTGCCACGGGGGGTGCCATGATTGATGTGAAAAATGGGAAGCTTTCTCTTCAAGTTGGTGAAGAAAAGGTGGAGTTCTCCTTGAATAAGGCTATGAAGGAGCCTTCGGAAGAAAAGTCTTGCTACATGGTTGATATGGTAGAAGAATGGGTTGACACGAAAAGATTTGAAGAAGACAAGGGCTTACAAGGATTTCTTGAGGGTAAGGTAAAGGATTACAAGGAGCACCGGGAATATGCTTTGGTTATGGATTCAACAATTGACGAAGACCCAAACAAGGAATTTGAGAGCTTAAGAAGAGATGGTAAAAAGGAGGAGAGATCCACGCCTCCTCAAGTGGAGTTGAAACCTCTTCCCTCTACTCTTAAACATGCTTTTCTTGGCCCTAATGACACATACCCTATTATTGTCAATAGTGCACTCAATGACACCGAACCTCTCCTAATAACACATTAGCACATTAGCACTTTGATATATAATATTGTCATTTTTATTATTTTAAGTGTGATGTGTCAAGATCTTAAGAGAATGGGACATAAGATGGGACATAAAAGTGGGACAGGTGATCTCTACTGTTACAACATTGCAGCTAAATTTTAAAAACTGAAAGTTTCACTTAATATACCTTGTAATTCATTTAAAAATTTGTTAATTATTGACGATATCAACAATGATCATTCTTCTTTATTATTTCACACTTTCGAATCATTTCATTTTACAATTTAGAACGAGATATATTTTTATTAGCTAATATGGGACTTGAACCCATACCTTGTGCATATTGCACATGCTCTCCCATTTGAGCTAATTAACTTTTAACAAAATATAAATTTAAGTTCTCGGACTTTTAAAGTTTTCTTTTTTAAAAAACACGTTTTTAATTTAAAAACCAGATATTTTAAGCTACAATCCATGTTTAACAATTGGATCCTATGATTTAAATAGAGATTTTAAATTAAAATTTAAACGACGTTTTGAAGTTAAAATATGGAGTTTTCAAACTAAAACCTCAACAACTTAAGACTTCTAGCCTCAACAAAGATTTGATGATCATTAACTATATCCGTGTTAACATATTTAAAAGAAACGCATGTAACAAGGAAACTTATATCAATCAGTTTGTTCATTTGTATAAAAAGAAATCACAACGTAATTATTGTGGAATATCAAAATTGAGACATAAATTGATACAAACTTAACATATAACAAACAAATAAACCTTGTTGATGATATAAATAAGGGAAATGATAAATACAGCTCTAATTTAAGGAACCATAAAAGGAAATAAATCCTTAATATTTATATTAATTGCATTGAGTAATGTGTAATCTAATTCTTAATTCCTAAGTTAATAACTTATATAGAAGGTATTAAATGCTTAAATATAGTCCTAAGGACTGTATTTAACATTACCCTATAAATAAATCTCCTGCGTGCAAAAATGGGTTAAAAACAAACTTTGATTGATGAAATCAACCTTTCTAGAAATTGTTTGGATGAAAAATTATACTGGATGATCCTTTACTTCCACCGCCATTTGTCATTTTCACTAAGTAAATCAAAATTGCAGAAAATAGTTGGTGATGATGACGATCTAAAGAGAAAAATGGATAAATGATGAAAATTTGGGTTTAGAGGGACACATAACGGAAATGACTGAATATCGAGTAGCTTTTAAACAATTAAACTCTCAATGTTGGGCTTCTAATCAATATTATATATTAAATCCAGAAACCAAGGGATTTCCATGTAATTAAATAAAGTTATACAAATTAATTATACTATATAGTTTTAAATCACTAGCACCGTGTGATGGACCCGATTAAGGGATCTCAATGCAAATATTATATAGTTTGAGTTAAAATTAAATTATATAGAAGGTTGATAATTTTCCTAAACATTTGTAAGAGACTAAAACATGGTCAACTAGATTTTGTGCCCGTGCGTTGCACGGGTTTTTAAATAATGTTTTATTTTTAACTGAAGTGCTAGAATATGTAAGTTCTTAAATGTGAGAACGGTAAATTTGATATCGTAAAGTAACTAATGACTTTGAAAATAAGTGTAGTGGACGTTGTGAATTAATTTCAGTTAGTCTCTCTAATTTCAATTAGTCTTTTGTACGATTGTGTTATATAATGCTCCGTATTATACGGTCTTCATTGGCATATTATGAAAATCTTTATTGTCATCTTAAATGATGCATACTACGTACAAATTGGTTTTATATACCAAACTATATGATCTATGAAAAAATAAAAGACAACAATTGTTAAGAAAAAAATAAGTTATAGACTGGGTCGACGAAAATATATGCTCGTCTGTGTCCGATCTACTGAGCTATAACGAAACTTCACATTCAAATTAACCCTGCATAACAATCTCGCTCGTGGTGTAAAAGGTTAAGTATTATCCAATTACGATTCATGTAAGATTAAACATGTAGATAATTAAGTCTAGAATATGGATTGATCTCTTTTCGAAATCAGTTGGCTTAGTGTGGGTGAGAACCTGTCGAACATTAGAAAAATACAATAGAAATAAATGATAATAGTAATAATCAAACAACACAAAATTATGCAGAACATTTTTGTGTTCATATAAATCGTTCGCAACCCAACAAATATGGTTATTGTAATTCAAAGTCCATTAATAAAGTCATTAATTAATCATAAAAATTGCAGTTAGTAAAAAAGTTATACAATCATATGGAGTACTGAAATTACCCTTGATTGCACTTTTAGTCTTGTGTAGTTGTGTCCTCTTCTATGACATTTTTCTTCTTAATTATTTTTCAATTGTTATAGGGTAGGGTTTGGAAAAACTATATTACATTTTTACTTTTCTATATTGGAAATGTTTTTGAAGGTTAAATAAATGATCAGAATGGAGGGAGTAATTTTTAAAATTGCTATTTAGTTAATTAAGGCAGAGAACGCACTATTGCAAACAAACAATTGCTGAATTAGTAGGAGGACGCAATAATACAATTAAAATTGTTGACGTATAAAAATTATACGGAGTAGTCAAAGAAGATCATAATTCAATCTGCACATGAAAATACAAAAGATTGAAATTTTCGCACACAAATCAAACAACCCAATAAACAACTTTGAGTAACAAATGACAAACAAATTGAACTTTATGAATAAATCAAATAACCTAACACAGTAGTGAAGTTGAAGTATCATACAAACATAAATCTATCACAAAAATAAAAAATGAAACGAAGTACAGAGCTTTGAGTGAAACAATTACAATCAGCATTGATAACTTACTCTAATGTCACATATTTAGTGTGCAAGCTCAACAAAGCGTAGAGGAGATTTAATGGCAATATCCAAACCGTTTTCTTCAATTTCATATTCTGCCAGCATAAAATAATGAAGTACTTCGTATTAGACTTCGTTATGAAACACATTTCCTCTATGAACTTATATGCATTCCTTCATGTTTGTTTCTAAAACTCATATTTTGTATGATGTTGTTTTGTATTTACCCACCTCAAATTGATGCTTACCAATTCAATGAATAATATGTTGAATATAGTCACGAACTCGGATGTATCATTATTTCCTGGAAAAAAAAAATCAAATCTCATAAATAAAACATCAAAATTCAAAGACTAAGCTATTTAAATCTAAAATCTAAAACTACAATCTACGTATATAATCAATAAGTCAGATCTACCATAACATTAGTCACAAAATTAAATTAAATTTTGATAATGAAGGAGGGGGAAGGGGACGTATAATAACAAGGCTTTTATAAGGTATATGTATTCATAGTTCAACAAAAATAGGTAAAGAGTCATAACTCTCGGAAGACTCTCATAATGTATTTAATAATACTTTAAAGATCAATTTTGAATAAAAGATTAATAGGTAAGAGTCGTATACTATGCACAAATAAAAAAAATAATCTTTTTATAAAAATATATTTTATTTGCCAGTAGAATTATCTTTAAGTGAAGTAATTAATAAAAATAAAAAAAACGTGTTTTGAAATAGTTGGACTCTCTCACAGTGCCTGAAAAAAGCCTCTTTTATATATATATATATATGATGATTGATTTTCTTAAAATAAAATAATTAGTTAAGATGGTCAATTTCCTTAAAATAAAATAATTAATTAAGATAGTCAATTTTAAGGAGACTAAAATAAAGAAGATGTTTGGTAATTTTCCTAAATATTTATAGAAAACTAAAAGATGATCAATTTTCTTAAAATAAAATAATTAATTAGTATAAACATGTATATGCTATTAATTATTATCATCATAAAATTATATATTAAATTTAAAATCTATGCAATTTTATTAAACTTTATTATAATCTATATCTATCTATATTAATAAAGGAAGCTTTTTCCGAGCGATTATAGAGTCTCCACCTTTTACGAACTACCTAATAAAAAATAAATCACACTCCAATGTAAGTCGGTATTCTCATGCTACTCGAATTCATGTAAATATATGTACTACGTATCTTATAAACAATAGAAATAATACACTAGACTTTTATTAGGATTCAAACACCTTTGCATAATACTATATAAGACTTGATAATACATAACATAATAGGCATCAATTTCTGTATTCCTTTTATTTATTTAGCTTTTTTACCTTACGTTATCTGCATCACGACAAATGCTTTGTTTTTCATATTTTTTTTTTTGCAATGGCTGATTGACCAGAATTGTACAATTTTTTTTTATTGCATGGTCTTTAGTATAGAAATAGCATATGATGCATATTATTTTGTATTTTTTGCAACAATTTTGTGGTTTTTGCGGTTATACTAATAGATGCTTTGTTGTTTTACAGTTATAGTTATGGACGATCTAGCAATCGCAGAAGGATATTTTTTTCCGGCGTAATGGTTTGAACAATAAACCAGATTTTTTTAGTGGCCTCATTGGTAAGTATTTTTCTTAGGTTTTTGTACACATAGTCCAATTTCTTTAAAATATTATTCATCTATCTATAGTATTAGTTATTATCGTAAGCCTAAATTAATTGACTATAATAATTAAGATGTTTTACAAAATCATACGAAAGATTAGAGTTTTATGAGAACTATGGATCAGAGTGATTTCCCTAACAAATATTCTCTCCATTAAAGTTAATTTCATACAATTTTTATTCATATGTGAGGTATATTTTAATCAAACATTACGAATTACTCAATATGATGAAGACTATGAAACTTAATCTAATGATAACAAACAAAGAAACATACTCTGTAGTTCAATTACACTCCTGCCAACTTTGTAGAGCTAGGTACATCTAAGATACTATATAAGCATTGTAGGCACAAATTAAAATTTTATACGTATGATATCCCTTATAATATACCTACCCAAAGCAATTAACACATGATTATATTTCATCAATTATAATTTAATTTATTGCGTGGTTGTCTTATTAGCTTTATTTCAAATTAATTTTTTTTTTTTTTTTCAGAATTTGAGATATAGATTGATAAAAGAGGCACAGAGCAATGATAAGATATTAAGGTAGTACATTCACTTATTGAATGAATGAATGTTGCGGTTTTTTACAACCCCTATATTGCATAGCATTAGTTGTATTGTACTCCCTATATATATTGGTGTTAATATAGGACATCTGCTTTCTATAATGAAACTTGCCAATTTCTCATACCATCACACGGTATAGAATGGAAAGAGTTTTCAGGTAGTTACGGTAAAATAATCTCCTTATTTAAAGCAATGATGAATGTAGTTCGAACATGGTATTAGAAGTTATTTTCATAAACTCATAGCCTTTTCTCCCTAAAATTTGTATATAGAGTTTTCATACAATATTACAGTATTACACTATGCTGTTTGGGTGTTTTGCAGGTTTTCTAATAGTTATATTGTTGTGACGATGAACAAGTAATAATAAGCTAAATATTGTTGATGAGCAAAATTAACTATACCAACACTTTCGTGTACTATTTTCATCGTAAACGTTGGTATAACTTAACTGTACATTTGGAGTTTAGATTAAAAATATGCTCATGCTCATATTTTATATTTCTCAGCTAGATAGTTAAAATCAAAACCTTACTAGGTTACATTGTGTCAACTTTCAACTGAAAATTAGTATATTTTGATCTCTTATTGAATGTCTTTCATTAACCAATAACCCCTATGGTAACTCGGGAAAATAGGTCAATCAAGAAGCACTCATGCTTTTGCAAAGCCTTACACGGCCGTTACCTCTTGAACCTGCCTCATATCACTACTAAAAAATTTATTCAAAAAATACGTTTACGAAAACAATTTTATTAAGCAACTAAAAGAAATATACTTTAATATTTTTTAACTAAAATCTAAAGAAAAGATAAAATATACTCCTTTAACTAAGCAGATATATGTCATAGTCATCCTCGAGCGAGGTTAATCATCTGATTCATACAAAAAATGAAATCGTGGATGGTTTAACCATTAACTTTTCATCTTAGTCCTTAGAGCACTACAACAAGTTTCTCCGCATAAATAACTACGAATCTACGATCAATAGTTGAGCTAGACTTGAGAACAAATGAAGCCCTAATTATGAAAATAAGGTTAAAAACTCTCCTTTTAAGTTAATTCAAGTTTAGTTAATTTAACTCAAATTAAAGTTAGCTTAATCGATTTGGTTTAGACCGAAACAAAAATTCTTTTAGCTTAAAGTATGATTTTAATAAAATGTAAACAATTATTTTTAAAATTATTATCATGATATATTCTATTGTCAGCCTTAACGAAAATTAAACGAGACGACATTCTTTCTAGGCCTTAGCATGGCGTATCATTTTTATGGAATAAGAGAGAACGTAACCAAAAAATGGTAGCTATCTACACTTTGTTACAATGATAACCATTATTTTTATGCATTGCAACGACAAACATTATATAGTCCCTATTTACAATGATCTTGATAATTTGTGTTAAATTTGTAGTTTTGAAGTTTAACACTCCGTAATGTGCCAATAACTCTAATATAAGTTGGCAGAGGGCCAGAGGCACTTTTAAAGAGGGTGTAGCGTGTTTTTTGGTTTGTAAAGCTACCCACCTTTTGTAGATGGGCAAAGAGGGTGTAGCGTGTGCGAGTGCGACTGCATTCTCTTTGTTTTAGGGGAAAGAGATAAGTAACAGTGAGATGGATACTAAATTTGGAAGTCAGGAAAGACGAAAAGGGCAGAGGAAGTTCAGGAAATAGGGATGGGGATAGTTATTTTCTTAATTTCACGTATAACATTTTTCTTCTTACGAATGTTTAGCAAGTTATAGAAAATGTTTTATGTTATCTTTACGCAAGACGATTTTAATTGGTTTTTAAATTATAAAGGATGGTAACCGAATTGGATACAAAGTATATTTTTTTATGATAAATACAAGATATTAGAGTCTGGAACTAAAATAGTTTAGTGTGAACTACTTATATAAAAAAAAGCTTAGAATTAACTTTAAGACATTTACTAATTCCATTGATTCGAGCAAAGAAAGTCTAATAGCTAATTTCATTTTTCGACGTTGTTCTGTATGCTGTTTATTTCCCGCTATTACGACATAGAGAAATGCCATTTTAACTAATAATATGACAATCTAAAATTATTATAGGAGTATTATCTGACTAAGATTCTTAAGTTAAAACTAGAACATAATAAAATATATGATAGAATTGCAATAAGTTGATTAGAACATTAATCTTGGGTAGAATACCAAAAAAACAAAGTAGCGTATAGGTTCAATCGTGATTACATTATTTAGTTACTACATTATACGCGACAGAGGATTACAATGAGGCCCGTGCATCGCACGGGCATTAAATCTAGTTGAGTAAAAGGCCGGTCTTATGCTAAGATAGTGGTGGGAAAGTGTTATGGAGTTTTGCAGCTCGGAGTCCGGAAGTGTGGGAAGCCCATGTTGCTGAAGCGGTGGCTGTGCTCGAGGGTCTTCAAGAAGCGGCAAAGGCAGGTCATGATGCGGTGATTGTTGAAAGTGATTGCTCCCAAGTTATAGACGGTCTGAAGGCTAGGAAAACGGGTCGTAGTGTTTTTGCACTTGTGTTAGACGATATCTTACGTTTTTGTAATTCTTTTGGTTCTGTTGCTTTTTCTTTTGTGTCTCGAAAGAACAATGAGGTAGATCACGCTCTGGCTCATGCGCTACCAGTAGTCTCGGGTCGTTCTGTTTGGATTGAGAAACTTCCTGATGTAGCTAGTCGCTATATTTCGTTGGAGTAATATATTTACCCATATGGGTTTCAAAAAAAAAACATATAATTATTACCTTAAAAGACGTTATATAGGTCAGGTGAAAGTATAAGTAAGATAATACGAGTTACAGGTCGAGTTAGGATCAGTGTACGGGTCGAAATGAGTTTTTGATACCATTTTTTGGATCAAATTTTTTTAGAAACAAATTTCACTAAATATAATATTTATAATTAAATCAGATTTATCGCTTAGATTTCTTTTAGTGAAATAAATATAAATATTAAGTTTTTTTTTTTTTTTTTTTTTTTTTTTTTTTTTGCAAGAAAGGTAGTTCTCATATATCTCAAAAATAAGAGGATTACAGGAGTTTCTTACAGAGAAAAAATATAACCTCTATACTATGAAACCGCATATCTCCCTTATCTATACAAGTTTACATTACTTTTAGTCTACAAAATCAGGTCTTTCATTTAGAGCTACCACTACTTCTGTATATACATTGTCATTCACAGTATTGACTATTGAGTACCAAAGTACTGGTTATTAGTTGTATCTCCTTTGCTAGCTGGTTAGCTGACCTCTCTTTACCTTCAAAAATTATCAGATTCTTTTCAGTCCAGAGGGATGAAACAAGGCATCCCAGACTACAGCTTACCCATTTATTTTTCCAATGCTTCTTTTTTTGCCTGCTGTTTGTCCACAGGAGAAGAGACACCAGATCTGTTGTGACACCCTCATTCATTGCGGAAAAGTAAACATGTAATTCTAGAATAAAACTGCATGGATATGTTTGTAATAGGTTCATTTGGGTAAAAACCTGTAATTTTTAAAACCTGAACCTGTTATAAAGATATCCAAATTGAAAGGTGTCAAAACATACAAGGTCTAAATAGAAGTTTCATAACATAACCATCGCTAAAGTCGCGAATAGCAAAGTTATACAACTAAATGTAAAGAGGGAGACATATGTCCCTAAAATGTATGTGACATAAAAACTCGTATAAGAGTCTCTACAAATAAAACCAAATCTAAGTAAGTCCCAAGGTTACTTTGCTCGCTAGCTCGTCCATGAACCCCATATAAGCATCACCATACCTGTCGGATCGCATTTTATACAAATACGAAAGCCACAGTCAGTGAGGAGTAACTCCGAGTTCTCCCAGCCACGAAATGTCATAATTAATATAACATGTAAACATAAGAATATGAATATGAATCACGCATAGCCTTAGCATATAGATGCTAGGCAATCGTGCTTATCATGTGAACAACAATATAACAACACATAGTCCTAGCATGTGAATACTAGACCGACTCATACTACACTATCATGTGAATCACATAACATCCAGGAATCCAAACTCTATCAACCATAGCCGGCTTGCATCTCACCTTCTATGATTCATAGAATCATCAAACAAGAAAGGACAATATATCTAGAGACATACATAAGTTCCTAGTACAGTCAATAGTCACTCTGTAACTCGAGTCTATACCACGAGGTAAGGTAAACACCCTAATCCTAAACCTGAGCAGACCTAGCGACATGCGGAAAACTACCGCATCTAAGACCTATGATAACAACACATGAGTACCCCTAAGGAGTCCTCCAAAGGGTTGGCTAGTACTTAAGCTGACTACATACTTCTAAGAGTACGTCAGGAAGTCATACCCTAACTTGGATATAAACCCACCAAGCTAAGACACAAAGGCTATTAAGCGGTGAACATACACTCGTCAAAGACTATAAGGGCCTATCTATGACGATGGTCTAAGATACCAACACCACACAAGACAAGTAGGACACCCACTTAACCATAAGAGGGGCAAAGAGTCCA
Organism: Silene latifolia; assembly: GCF_048544455.1. Lineage (NCBI taxonomy): Eukaryota > Viridiplantae > Streptophyta > Magnoliopsida > Caryophyllales > Caryophyllaceae > Silene > Silene latifolia. The sequence continues at coordinate 17,767,281 of NC_133535.1, forward strand.
AACTGGCAACATAAATACTTATACTCAAATCAAGGACTCTAGGATAACATCCTTCCTTGTGAAAGACTACAAAAATGTAAATTCAGCTGACAATCCAACAATATCCACAATCTCATTAGTAATCCAAAACTCAGCGAACCGTTAATCTCATAATTCATGAGGACAAGCTAAAATGGCAACAAGGCAAGAAGACTCAAGTATAAGGCAACCAATTTATCTAACAACCAACATATGAAAAGACAATCATACTCAAAGACAAATCCTCGACCCTAGTCCCGCGACGGGTCATCGGTCAAATCGAGGCTGACCGGTTTAAACATAGCTTGACCAAACTCATTTGGTCAAATTGGCCCAGCTCAGAGTCTTGGCCTACTTTGGCCCAAATCACAAAAATCATCACAATATCATTCTCATGCCATTTCCAATTTCTATCATGTGAAAAACTATCAACATAAGGAAATATATTCCAACTTACAAAATATCCAATTCAATTAAATTCCCGCATAATAATGATTACCCACATGCCAAAAATACCAAAATACATAAATACGCGAACAAAAGACCCAAAACATCAAACAACAGACCCAAGACCCGACCCACACAACGGGCCATGAACCGGGTCAGAACGGGCCCGAATCAAACATTTTTTGGTTGGTTCTCTCGGTCAACACAAGTCTCCATTTGCAATTTGTTCCAACATCAATACAACATCCCTTTCGAGCAACATTCAACAATATTCATTCCGTTTCAACACTTAAACATGTGAAAAACAACATATTTAACAAACTTTAACAACAACAATTCATGTGAAAATTAAAGTTAACATGTTATTAATCACATAAGCATCCAACACATCATAAACAACACTAATGTGACATTATTTCGTCGAGTAACTCGGAATAGTTACCTTAAGCTAGAAAGAGAGCAAAATAAACTTTAGAAAGATCCTATAGACCGAAATTATGCATCATCTTCCACAATATATGAGTCTCCTAACTCATCTTCATATTCTTCACTTATAAGAACAACAAAAACACATAAATTAGTCCTAAATTCGAAACCCTAAAAAGATAAGACCCGAAACGAAATTGAGGGAAATGAAAATAAAGCTTACTAGTAGATGAGGATTGAAGAGAGGATTCCAAATATATAAGTTTTATGCAAATTGGTGGAGAAATGAAGGATTTATGGTGGTTTTAGGTTTGTGAGGAGGATTTTTGGTAGGTTTTTGGTGTTTGAGAGAAGGAGGAGATAGATTGAGAATGGAGGAAATGAAGATTGAAAGAGGAGACAAATGGAGGGAGGTTTTTCGGTCCAAATGGCATGGGGAGGGTGGTCAATTGTTTACGTTTTGGGTTTGCTTCGACGGTAATTAGAAATATTCGTCGAACGCGATTTTCGAGAATATTAAAGTTCTTAAACACGATTTTACTAAAAGATTAAGTACTCATATGCCCAATATCCAAACTCGTTTACCCAACGACCGTAAGAAATGGGAAAATCCCAATATTACGACTTTTATCAGAAATCTATTTTATCAAAGTAAAAGGTTTAAATATAGTTTAAATTACTTTTAAACATTTCTAAACTATCAAAAGTGATTACATTACTTCAAACTAAAATAAAATTATATTTTATCAAATTATTATTATTTCAAATAAATTAATATTAAATTAAAATGGATTAAAATATTACTTTTAAAATATAATAAAGGTCTTCAAATTTACGGGGTGTTACATCTGTGCAGGGTGTATTTAGATTTATCCGTCGAGTAATATCTGAAAGAACTATTATTTTATAGCATTGTTTGATTAATCGGTACTCTTATTAATTTGATTTTTTGGAATTATCATAAAATTGAATTTTTAATTGTATAATTTAAAGTATTATTATTAATATTTAATTATTATATCATTTAGATTATATAAATATTAGCTTTTTAAAAATTATATTATTGACTTATATGTTTTACATTCACATTTAAGATACATTTATCTTTGATCCAGGGAGTCGGGCGGTGTTTCAACCTAAATTAACGTATTATTTCGGCCTAATTGGGTCCTAAGTCAAGATTTGTCGGACGTGGCCTTCAAAATGACAGGTTGGGTTAGGTCAAACTTTAACAAGTATACACACTTCACTGTTTACCAAATTTCAAATTTATTTTAGCAACTTACTTAGTACTTATCTTTCGTACATATAACCCGTATTAAATGCATTAAATTTTATATTAATAGTGATAGATATAGGGACTCGCGTAGTCAGGTGTACAGTTTTAGATGGAGCCATAACCGTGATAGATTGCATATTATCTGCATTACACTTAGCCTCTAGATTCCAATGAATTTTAAGTCCACTTCAATAGAAGGCAATCCTCATTGCTCTTTGTTTTGCGATGACAATAAGCAAAAGTCATCGTCAGTTCTTATCTAAAGTGAGCATTTATATTCTAATTCCAGTCTTCAGTCATGGATACTTTTATGTGCCTATCTCGAGGGTTACAAACAAACAAGGCCTGAAACTATTGATTGGCGACAATAATAAGCGTACATCGAGTACGACAACCAACGTACTCTACAATGAAATTTCTGAGTATTTAATAAAGTTTTAAATTATGTATACATTTGTAGCGTAATTTGCATCGTATGGCAGTGATTAGTAAGTAGTAACTGAAATTATATGTACATCGAATTTCCAATAGTGAACTATTTATATTGCCACGACATTGCACATTTGATCACACTCATTTTTATGCTCCTGTATTTAATAATAGCAATTGCTATTACGACCCGTGCATGTTTTTTGCACGGGTTTAAAACTAGTGGCTTATTGTAATTCAGTTTTACAAGAGACTTGCTCCTACTTTTATAAAATATTATTAAAAGGCTACCCTAAAATGACCAATTAAGTCCACGTAGACAATGCCACGTAGGATAAAAAAAGCCACGCATACATTTGAAGCTCACGTCAACCGCATAACCCAGATGCCACACACATATTCATACTCAATTACCCCGTCTCTTATCATCACTGTTCCTACCGACAACGACAATCCCCATTTTTCCGCTCATTTTGTCAACCGGAATTAATTTATTATTACATGGCATTAATTTAATTCATTTATCTATAAACTAATTTAATTCACTTATCTATAATATTAAAAGATATTATCTATATTCTTAAATGAGTTATATTAAATGTATTGTTTTCCAAAATTTATGTAACCCTTAGAAATTTACATCAAAATTTCATAATTTATAATTAATATTGACATTTTAATTGAAATTTTTCTGATAAAACATGTTAATAAAATTTATAATTTATAATTAAAATTAAATTTTTTTTAATAAAACATGTTAATAAATATTAATTAAAACTCTTCATATTACTTAACACCCACCATTTTTATTAACATTTTTTCCTATTTAATTCAGTTTTTTAATTAAACATGATAATAAATTGATTAAAACTCTTCATAATACTTAACACCCACCAAATTAATTAAAAGTTTTTCCTATTTAATTAATTTTTATAATATAATATGTTAATAAATTGATTAAAACTCTTTATCTTACTTAACGGTTAACACTCATAATTTTCATTAATATTTTTTCCTATTTAATTCACTTCTTGAGTTTCTCGGCAATCAATTATCTAATTAAATAATACTACAAAATAAATTAAAATTAAAATTAAAATATTGGAATTTATGGTTGTATAATGGCTATAAAACCTATAATACCTATAATAGTTTCTATCTATAAAATCTTATTAAAAGGCTAACCTAAAAAATGTGACATGGCAAGTTTAATTGTGACGTGGCAAATTTTAATGTGACATGGTAAAAAAAAAAGTGATATGGATTATCAATTTAAGAAAATTAAAAAATATAAGGTAAAAAAAATTTAAAAAATATAAGGTATAAACACAAAAAAGAAAGAAAAAAAAAATTGTAAGCCATTGATCTCCTCTCATAATTTTTGTTATTTATTTACCTTATTTATTTAACCATTATTTCCTTTATTTAATAAAATGACCTTTTAACTTTCCTTTCATTATTACTATATATACTCCGTATTTATGTACCATATTTTTTATTTTTCTTTCATTCATAAAATTTTGAGAGAATTTGTAATAGAATTTTTCATATATATTCACCCTAATTTCAAATTTATTCAAAAAATAGCGCCTAAAGTATACATAGAAAAGTAAACTAATTGTTTCGTTTTTTATTTTTCTTATGTTTTGTATTAATTTGTTATTATTTTTTGTGTTTTTATTAATATTGCAGGAGAATGAATTTCTAACTTTATTCAAAAAATTGGTAGATAATGTATAGCTAAAGAACTAAATTAATTATTTTGCTTTTTATTTTTATTATGTTTTGAATAATTAGAATTTTATTAGTTATTTTTTCATGTGTGTTTGTATTAATATTATAGGAGGATGACATACTCACATATCAATAACAATGCACGAGGTTCCAAATAATGGCTATGGATCTTCTTTACAGATTTTTTTCTTGGTTTGGATGACTCTTTCATTTTTATCGGTTTTTATTTTTTCTACAATGGTGTATTTGAAATATCGAATGGTAGCAAAAATCTTTAATAAGTTGTTGACATGTTGTTACATTATTGTCCTTCACTCTTTCCTACACTTTAGTCTCCTTTGTAACACTTATGTTCTATTTTTATTTTGTCAAACAGGTTACAAATCAAATTGCTTAGCCAAATTATTAAAGTACGATGCACATATGTTAATTTGATCTTATCATACTGTTATAATATGCATAAATAGTAATTAGTTAGAAACTGATTCTTATTCTCCAATTCATTGTTCCAATTCCAATGCTTTCAAGCCTTTAAATCATTTTTTTCCGTCAAATATACTATTGTATAACTCACAATATTTTTTGGATAAATATTTTTTTTGAATGATTTGTTTATATTTTATTTTCTCATGAATTAGGAAATGCAAATATTTCGTATGAAGTATAATAGTATTGTTTTGATTATAATTTTTGATGAATGATCGAATATGAAGAAGTTATGTTTAGAATCGTATATGCATAAATCTCTATTTATTGCGTGATTCCGAGAAATGTGTAATTAGTTTTGCTCATCTTATACTACTACTAATAATTATAGAGTTCGCCTATAAAGTTTTGATCTTTACATTACTCTCTTACTTTTTGTCTCAAATCTAATCTTATATAGTATACTACAGAGTATATTATTATAACACAAAATGTGATATTTTAAATATATGTAACCTTTCCTTGGAATTATTCGGAATAGTTGTTAAAGTTGCCAACATAAAAGTTCACGGCCGTTTCTTTGCAAGATAAACATAGGGCCAAGTACTTTAAAATGCACCAGAACGACAATAAAAACAATATCTCCATTCAAGCAATAAAGAGGCAAGTTGCAATGTTTGTGGTTGGTGAAGAAAACCATTCATATTCTATAATCTTTAAGCCGATCAAAGCAATGGTCAAATAATAAAACAATTGAAGAATCACTAATTAAAGAGGCAATTGAAGAACCATTAATTAAACATGCAATTGAAGAATCATTAGCAACTCAAACGAGAAAATTGAGAATCATTGATTTTCTTTCTATAAAATCTCATCAAAATACCAATTCATATTGTCTTATTTGATACCAGGTTTTCCAAACCAACATTACCCGTCCTTAAAAAAGTCAGTTTTTTTTGTTATATTTGTAATTTAGAGTATTTTATTGGAATTTTGTGTCTCCCTTTTCCTTTTCTTTTTGTTTACGTATTTATATTTAATAGTCTTAATTAAAGGTGTCAATTCAATTAATTAACTTGATAATTTAATTAATGATGTTATCGTAGGAGGCATGTATATGTTAATGCGATCCTAACATGGATGTGCTTTGAACTTCGCGTAATTATTTTGCATACCCAATAAGAAATATTTTTACGAGACTAACATAATTATCCATATTGTACGAGTTTTAGGATTTTGATGGGAGTATTTATTTAAATTCTATATCTATATATGTACTTACTATAAGTGAAGTAATAAGAAGGTTATATTTTTGTAGAGAAAGAAAGGATAATAAATGAAAAGTAATCCCGCTATATATTTCGAAGTTAGGAGGTTTTTAACTGCATATGGAGTAGAAAATAAATTTCAATGCAATTTGTTCATATATGGAAGAGTGACTTCTTTTAATGTTTTGTTTTATTGGTAGCAACTTGTACTCATATTATTAAATCCTTTGAAAACAAGGGACGACAATGGAGCGCAAATTCATGTTCCAATACTTCTATGACGTCAAGATTGTCCATAAGACAAGAAGTATCCGAAAATTCAATTTGACGGATTGTGTACTCGCTTCAAAACAACCAAGCTATTCACATTTTGGTTTGCGTATCTTCCCGAATCAAAAATTTGGAGTGTATTAAACTTTTGTTTTAAAATACCGCTCCCTCAGTCGTGTTCATTTATTTACCTTTTTTTTTAATTATTTGTGAGTGGTTTTTTAATTAAAATTAAACAAATTATTGAGAGAGGGGGACTACTCCATATAAGTTATTCATAAATTAAACACTTAAACACAGTTAATTATTAATGATCCCGTGATTTACACCGGCTCCAAAACTAGTTATCCATTTATTAGCCAATATGAATGTTGTATTATATTACAATGCCCTTAAATTACACGTTCTTATGCAACTTTAATATAAGAGATCATTTTTTGTTTATACACCTTCTTAAGTACGAGTAATCTATATAATATGCTTTATGAAGTAAATTTTTCTTTCAAATTTTACATATATTTTCACATTTTTTTATTATAGACTTTGTAATAAGGAATAAAGATAAATTGCAAAGTATAAAATTAAAAATTCATTTATTATTGTTTTCTCACTCACAAATTAGTTACAAAAGATAACTAATACTCAACTTCTATTCAAGGTAATGTTTGGAAACACGAAATTGATTTCATTTTTATGATTTCAACTGTAGAAATCAAATTGTTTGCATTCACTTCCAAATCTAATTCTAAAAAATTGTTTGGTAAACAGGATTTAGAATTGGAATGACGGATATGGGTGTGGTGATCGAATTTTTTTTATTTGAAAAAAAAAATTGTCACGGAAAATATTTGCGATTGAAAAAAATATCACAAATAAAAATACTGTGATGAAATTTGCATGACAAAACAAACGTAAATAGTGATAAGATTGAAATGCATGATTATTATATGGTAGGAAGTTGAGAGACTCAAACTTTAACTAGGTTAGAAATGATATGGAATTAAGTCCATTTCCAAATTCTAAAGGTTCACAAACACTTGAAATGTCTCAATTACGGAATTAAATTCCAATTCTAGGTTCCCAAACACACCGCAAGGATGCTTTAATTGTAAATTAGTGTTGATTAGTTATAATAATACTCATAATAATATAAATCATACTTATAAAACTAATAAAAATCAATAAAATTATAAAATAAGTTTATAGACACGAGAATTCAAAATCTATAAATAAAAAAAATCAATTCATAAGCAAAATTTACTTAATATTTGAGTTTATATAAGGAGTTCACTTTGTTAGCTGTTGTATTGAACACACACTCATGGACTACATGGGTTAATGTTCCGATCTGACCCATATTTGACATGACAAATATTCTTAACTACAATTTGACAAGGTATGGTAAAGTCGTCGAGTACGATTCAGGTCGGAACATGGTAAGAAAACGGGTCAAAATTTGTGTATGCCATCTTTTTAACCGTTTTAAAACTGAAAAAGATAAATTATTTTATAAAATAAATCGGCTTTGCTATTAACGCTTTATTTGATCGTATTCAATACGTACATCACATATATAGTAGAAGATATAAACATCAAGTTTTTTTAATATAATTTTTTTAAGTTATAATATTTGTGATTTAGATGTTTGTTAATATTTTTTAAATAATTATTGTCCATTGATATCTGAATATTAAATTTTAGATTTAATATTTACATGTATTCTATATTATATATCTATGCGTGTGAATTTTCAAAGGTAACAATATAATCTAATTTTGTTAAATGTTTGATGATAACAAATGAACAAATGTTTGAAAAACAATCCGTACAATTTGCACGGGTTTAAAACTAGTGGAATGTAAAAGGTTTGTTTTATTATTATTTTTATTATTTTTATTTTAAAAAGTCCACTTTGCATGAAAGTGGTTTGAAAATTATCTTATGAAATTAAAATATGACATTTGAACAGATAATGCTTGATAATTTGACTTGCTTTTTAATTATAGATTATAGATTTATAAATTCAATTATTTTTCCATGCATGTCATGTTGTCAATATAATTAAATATTCAATAAAAATGAATAGGAATAATGGGGTGTGAAAATGTGATGTGGAATAAAATTGAATGTTATAAGCTACACTTTTAATTAGATAGTATAGATTTCATGCAATGTTATTAATAATTGAGTATGTCATCCTCTTGCAATTTCAATACAAACACAAAAATATTAAGTAAATAAGATTCTAACTATTACTTAATTCAAATTATAATAAGGATACAAAGCGAAAGATTTAATTTAGTTATCTATGTATGTATACTTACCTACCAACTTTTTGAATAAAAATGAAAATTAGGATTGTTATAATAATAGTTATATAAGAAACTTTTTGTTATTAACTATTTGATTAATTTCAACAATTTCTTCGAGGGAAGAAGAACGATTTTGTGAATTAAAGGGGAGATAAAAAAAATATGGTAACTGCAAATTATAATAATGGTGAGAGAAAACCAAAAAACCATCCTATTAAATAAAAGAAATTAAAGTTAAATAAATAGGTAGATTAATAACCAAATTTATGAGAGGAAAATAAAGAGTTTATATTAATTTATTTTTTGTGTTTGCAACTACTATTTTTTTAATTTTTTTTGTATTTACAAGCATGTGACAAATTTAGAGATGATTTTTTAATACATAACTAGTTTTGTAGCCCGTGAAAATCACGGTCTTGCTTGTTTCGTTTTTATTTCTAATCGCTGTGGTGTTTGTGAAAGTGTAATTCTCTTATTGTTTGTTGTGTAATTCAGAGGACCGTAATCATATTGATAATCAATCTTGGTGCGAAGAATTTTAATAATGTTATGATCAAACCGTGTTCGAGTTTCTGCATCAATGGCGTAAGACAACAATCTCGGTTATCAATGACCGACGGGGTTCTATGAGAATCGGGTACTCAGTTTGGGGCATCGTTTTTATAGCAAATAAATTTAACCGCTAACAGGAAAAGTGAATAAGGGTTAATGGTAGAAGTATATGAGGTGAGTCATTCATTTTAGGTAAGATTGAATTAAAGCAACCCCCAAAAAAAAAGATGAAGTGAGTCCATTTTGGGTTGGATTGAATTAAATCAACCCCAAAAAAAAATAACAGTACTCTGGTCTGTTGACGAGTTAAATGCTTTCATTGCCATTGTTAAAGTTGTTTATTTCTATTTTCGTCATTATAAAATTATTTTTTCTATTACCGCCATTGTTATTTACATGGGAATGAGGGTCATAAAAGCAATAAAACATGGATGAGACGGATTAAAGACGGATTATTTACATGAATGAAAGATTGATTAGTGACATGGGTGAACTAAATAGGTTAAATATGACAAATTAACGACAAATTAATGACGAAAACGACAAAAGACAGATGAAAATATATCAAAGATCGAATTCCAGAAACCCGATATGAACAAATCGAATTCCTACAACCCGGATTGAGTTTAATGACGAAAACCCGCAAATATGAGATTATAAGGGATTTAAGTCGGATTTAATGATGAATTATACGTGTCAATGATGATGATTTATGTACATGTGAAACGATTATGATTATATGTCAATGAATTAGCAAAAACAAACGAAACAAATAAAACGAACGAATTACAGAGGACGAAGAAAGAAGAAAGGAAGCGAGAATGCGCGGCCTCACGAAGAGGCGCAAGAGCTCAATGCGCTCAAGAGGCGCAGCGATTCTTTGCGTCCTTTCTCGACGGTTATCTTCTGGTAATCTGAAAAAAGGGTTTTAAACGAGGTTTTATAAATCGGTTTTAAGAGATGTTTTCGACATAAACCTTACATTAATGATACAAAAGGTAAAGAGCAATAAATAAAAGAGAGATTTACACCCTCAGACTTACATGTTTGACAAAACGAGATGAACTAAGTTATCGATTAGTGATGCTCGACTTGAATGTAGACGAAAGTGCCCTCGTAAGAGGAAAACGATTAGATTAATTAAATTGATTAGTTGTGGAGTTGGTCAGATTGGTCGGTCATGCAAACGAGGCTGGTACTCAGAAGGATCCGAGCTTACGTGGTCGAATGTTCAAGCACGTAGACGCCAAAAAGTAAGAACAAAGGTCTAGAATGCAAAGGAGAAGAGAAGGGCGGACACTCGCGTGAGAAATATGAGGAGCGAAGGCTCCTATTTATACTAATCACGTGAAGGAATAAGGTTTTCGGAGAGACTTTGGAAGTGAATCTCAGAAAGATATGAAAAAGATACGAGAAATACGCAAAAGGACTGGGAAGAGGCGCGGCGATCCATCTGCGTCTCTTGGAAGAGGCGCAGCACCTGCTGCGTCTGTTCCCAAGTGGTTTCCTCCTGCGGAAGAAGGATTTCCGTGTTTAAGTTATGGAATGACGGAATAATTTGGTTTTCCTTAATATTTTGTATGAATATTACGGGAAATTGTTTACCAAAGAATAAAAGATTGTGAAATATTTATAAAATATGGAATAGAAATATCCGGAACATTCCAAAACATTCCGACTCGGGATTTAACGGTTGTCAGAAAATGAAGACGGTTTTAGGCCCGGACTCCAAATGTACTCTAATTATCAAAAATGACCGTATCGGCGCGTAGATGACAACTAAGAGGTAGACATTAGTGTTTGAGCAATCACTTGACGATAAACTTACGAACTGTCACAAATCGTTCCGCGTACCAAACATGCGGCCCAATCATCACCGGGTGGTTTGCGAGAGATGCATAAATGAGGTATCTACAGAGCCCCCACTTTGACTGAGGCTTGGACAAGGCGAAAGTCAAAGTATAGCCATCAGGTCAATCGAAGATTACAACCTAACGACTATGGCGAAGCGAGGCGGTTCAAGGGGTCTGAACCAAGGACCTGTCGTCGGGAACATTTTAGAGTCTGTCGACTATTGGGGAGGGTCGTTTAAAGTCCATTAGACTACGTAAGGAAGCTCGCCAGCCATAAGAAGAGACCATACCTGAAATTCCTTCCTCGAGACGTTTCCGGAGTTGCGTAGGAGCTAAGGGTAAGACCTAAAAGATATGTAAGGATTGTGCTAGGGTGTGGGACCCTAAAGGAAAATATCGACGGGAAGGAGGCCAAATATAAGTTCAACTTAAGGGGTAATCAAGGTTTGAGTGTAGGAACTCTAAGGAAAGGTGATCCTAAAGGATTATGATCCTAAAGAGAAAAGGTGATCCCAAAGGAATATGATCCTAAAGGGTAAAAGTGTATGAACTCTAGGGAGTTTGGGAACCTAAAAGAAGCTAGGTGTATGAACCTGGATATATGAACCTAAAAGGACGGCTAGTATGGGAACTTAAAGGCTTATGAACCTAAGAGGAATTGGGATCCTAAGGTTAAGTTTAAGAACTTACTGGGTTACTAATTCTTGTTTTAAATGCGTGCGCTTAAGCTTCTGAGGTATGAGAACTCCAAAAGGATTTATGGGTTTATGAATCTAAGGTCGTTCGTGTGGGAGCTTAAAGGCTTATGAACCTAAAAGAAGCCATTTTGGAATCTAGGGGTAAGAATCCTAACTTTGGGTTTACGAACCTACGGAAGGAGGCTCTGGTTTGGGAACTTCAGGAGAACGACACCTTTTCCGAACTCTATGAGGAAACAAAAATGTCAAGGGTAGCAGGACGTAGGCGGGAACTGCTGGGGAAGCTGCTTGGGTCGTGTTCAAACAAACTTCGATAAGTCTTGGGGTTGATGTTGATCTCCACGTATTGAGAGCGATGATTTTCTGTCCGTGTACTCTCGTTGGGGGAACATAATCGGGAACTGATCTCCATGTCTCGAGAGGGGCGATTGGCTGTTCGTGTACTCTCGCTGAGGGAACAGAATAGAGGTGTGTCGAAACACCTGTCAAAGAATATTCGCTCATTGTGGCAAGCGAAGTTTTGGTAAAGTACTGCTTCCGATACTTACATGCATGGTTAGTGGCCACACAAGAATGCAATCTAATAGAAAAATAGCGCATAGCATATAAGCACATAAACAATTAGTACATGGATCTTGAAGGAGGAAGCACATGGGCTTTGCAAAACTTGTTTCTTTATAAAAGTTGTTTAAAACTTGCTTAAAGAAGTTTGTCGTTTGTAATGCATTATGCATATTCAAATGGGCTTTAAACACTTGACGGACGCGACATAGACCCTACACGGACGCGAGATGTAGACTGACTTAGTTTTGACGCGACACAGGGATGATTCTGACATGGCGCATGGATGACTCTGACAGATTTTGCCCAAGTATGCGCAACCCCTAGCCAAATATGGGTGACAAGGCGTATCAGTTCCAAAGGTAGAATAATTGCAAGAATGGTGTCGGCATATAAAGGCAAGGCATGAGCCATGGATCGGCTGTCTACTTAGACGTCTTTGTCATTTATTGTAGAAGAGACCCCTCCTGAGGCATGATAACTTGGAGAATTGATCTAAGATCTTTGTCATTGTCCGGACCGAGTACTAGCTAGACTTAGAGGAATAAAGGAAGGGTGGCATCTTGGAAGAGAAGCCCCCGGGATGAGAAGATGACTCTGGACTTTGGTAAAAAAGAGGATGGGCGACAATAAGGAGCCCCCAGTATAGAGGTGTTGGTTGTGGAAGGGATGTTAATTGAGGTTGGAAGGTTGAAATAGAGGTTGAAAGTTGATGATTGGTAATTGAGGTTGAAAGTTAAAAGTGGGGATGGTTGTGTCCTTGAGGACTGCCTACGTATTCACGTGAAGTGAAATCAAACCAGATCGTAGTTCCGAGGTTTGGTTAATTTTGTTTGGGTGTTGTGGTTGTATCCTTCTTGTGTAAGAAAGGACTGCCTACGTATCCACCTGAAGAGGTGAAATCAAACCATGCTCGTAGTTCAGGTGTGTGCCTAAGCTATGTTGTTAGGTCCTTAAAGTGCAGGAGTCACAAGGGTAATATCCTTTGGTGACTCGAAGAATCGATTTGAGATAACTCCCTCTGATCATAGACCAAAGAGGTATAATCAAGTTTGTAAAAATTTCCTTGTCATGTGAGCACACTTAGTGGACCCTAAGGATGATATGGGTATGTCCCGTTCTAGGTAGTAAAGTATTTGAAGACTCCGTGTCTGGGTCAAGGTGAAACTGGATTGGATATTTGGAATGTGGAGCTCGGTAATAAGAGGCTTTGATGAACAAATCTCTGGAGCTTGATTTTGTGGAGTTAAGGCTCGATGGGATTATGGCTTGGAAATGGAGTCTCTTGGCTTGGCGTAGCCTGAGCACATAAAGGTAGGTTAAAATGACGTGGGATCAAGTTTCCATGTCTTGGCCCTAAAGGATGGGTATACTTGACAAGCTTGAGAGGATTCTCAAAATTCCTAACTATCTCCTTATAACGGTCTCGAGAAGGACTTAGGGTGTATGATGTGTGAAAGGCTAAGTGGGGGTGCTAGCTAACCATCTTCATCGATGTCTTGATAAAATATAGACTTCAACAGTATTCCGTTTAGCATTTGATTTCAGGCTTGTTCTTGATTCAGACTCAGATTCTTGGTCTGGAACTTATCTTGGCTTTTGCTCATATTTTTTATTCAGGTTTTTGAGGATGACTTTAACTTTGGATATTGACATTGGCTTGCTTGAGCCTCGTTCTTATTTTGACTCTTTTGTCTTGGATTACGGGCATAATTGTGGCCTTGGATATCGATCTTGGGTTCTCTTGATTGAGCCTTTGTCTTTGATCGTGGCTCGTATCGTCTTGGACTTGCTTGCTACCATGGATTTGGGTCAGACTAGCACCTTTGGTGTGAAACGGGTTGGTCTTTAGTAACACGGGTTGCTTATTGTGGGGAATGGGCTTGCCTTCTATCATGGATCGTTAACAAGGGAGATGCTCTGGATTCGTCCTAGAATCTCTTGAGATATGCTCGTCCTAGACTAGGGTTATATTGTGGTTTCTATTGCTAGACATGGAATAGGTAAGAAAAGAACACGGAGTTTCGGGTCCTCTACAACTTGGAATGGAACATCATATAAGTGCACTCACATTGATTGTCGTGTGTTGTTCGTTTTAAAATGTCTCAAATCAATTCTTGTTGTCACAGGAGAAGAATAAAAGATAAGAGATATGATAGAATGTATGGATGTAAAATTGTACTTTTATTGAAATGAATAATGAATGTATTTAACGTAGACTCGAGAAGACACGTGACTCGTGGGACAGCCCCCAGGTTGTCACTAGGAATGTAAATGGACAAGAAGGAAGACACTAGAACAAATATGAGATAGAAAGCCTAAGACTCGGACTCGGACTCGGGCCCGGACTTTGACGCGATCTTAGACCTAGACTCGTAATCATCGGCCCACGCTTGAACGTTTTCTCTTCCAGCAACTGGCTTCGGCATCCGGCTTTGAGAATTCATCCATTTGAACACCTCGTCCTCATCTTTGGGAATACTAGAAGGGTAAAGGCCCAAGAGACCTTCCTGTCTTTGAAGAGTAAGACACCCATGAGGGTCATTCTGCTCTCTTAACGGATCGAGGGTCGATAAAGATATCTTGCCGTGATCGAGCATTAAGTGGATGGTATATTTGAGTTTGGAACATTCTTCAGTGTCGTGTCCATTACCCCTATGAAATAAGCAATATTGAGAACCGTCCCAGAAGCGACCTCTCCTCTCGTACTTAGGGTCTGGGGTTGGACCGATTGGTTGGACCAGTCCTTTGGCAAAGAGTCTTTTAAAGGCTACCGTATAAGGTATGCCTAAATTGGAGTATGACCTTGAATGCCGAGTTCCTCTTTCCGGTGAAGGTTCTATAAACTTTACGTCGGTAATGCGGATTGTTTGATTGTTGGGTGTAGATGTGGACGATGAACCTTTTTGAATGACTTCATTGATACGAACAATCTCTGCCGATAAGTTTTCGACGGTTTTGATGCCACCTTTCAAATGAGAGGTGTAAACTGGGTTCAGACAGTCAATAACGCCCTCAACCAATGTCGCCTCCTTCGACTGGTCGGGTATTTGTGAATCTATTTTTCTTCTTTTCACCAAATGATTGGTGGATCTTTCATCTTTTTGATCACCTGTGATATTGAACTCCCTATAAGATCGCTTAACTTCTGTACCCAAACATTTCAGGAGTGAGACAGAAATCCTTCCATCCTCAATCCTATCTTGTATGACATGCTTGAGCTTATAACAATCTTCGGTATCATGCCCCCTACCCCTATGGTATTGACAATATAAATTGCCATCCCACGATTTAGATTTCTTTTCTGAATCTGGTGTAGGTCCTATTGGTTGAAGAAGACCTAGAGAGGATAATTGGTTCAAGGCTAGGGCAAGAGGTATTCCTAGATTTGTGAATGACCTGGGAGAGTTGTTTAATTCCTTTGAGGAAGGCTCCATGAGGCTGCCTTTATTGATTTCGACTCCTGGATTAGAAGAACTAGGAATAGATCGCTCACTTTTTGCTTTCTCCTTGAGACCATGAGGTTGAGGGTTTGTCTGGACATTCTTCATCTTGAAAGATTGGGTCTCAAGCTTCTTATCCATTTCAGCAAATTGATTCCCCATGTTGGAAAGCCGAGAGTTTAGAGTATTAATGGCTCCCTCTATCTTGGAAAGCATGATCATTCCACTTTTGACATCGTCCTCCTTCAGTGCTTTGATTTCTTTGTCATCGCGAGGATCGAGGAGATGAGAAAAGTCTAGGAATGATTCTTCATCGTGTTTAGTGCTGTTAGACCCAAGAGGGTCGGTCCTATCAAATTGCTCCACAAATGGTGGCATCGGAAGCTTGCCATCCTCGATCATATCCTGAATAATATGCTTTAGACAAAAGCATTCCTCCGTATCGTGTCCCCTACCTCGATGGTAATGACAATATGAATTGCCCTTCCATCTAGGGAATATCTTTTCAAGGTCCAGGGTTGGACCAATTGGATGAAGCTTTCCTTGGGAAACCAATCTTTGTAGAGCTACTTTATATGTGGTTCCAAGGTCAAGGAATTCCCTATGAGCTCGTCCCGGCCATCTGGGTGGAGTTTCCAAGAGGCTGACTCCCTTGTCTTCATTGGCCTTCTTAGATGGGTGAGTTGTGTTGAAGCTATGCTCTGGCCTTGGGGTATGAGAAGATGGTAAAGGTTTCATCATGTCTATCATGTCTTCCATATTGGTGACACGAGTTCTCAAGTCTTCGACGGTGGCCTGAAGCTTAATGACTACAGCATTTAGTCCCTCGACGTTGACAGATAAACGTTCTTGAACACTTTCATTGGAAATTGCAGAATTCCTACCGAGAAGAAAATGATACGCATTACGACTTGATTTAACATAGGATCACGCATACTAGAGCAACAAACAAAGGATACATGACGAGACGAGATGACTAGACTCTTGACTTGTGAATCCAGGAAATGTCGTGAGTGACTTCTCGTGTTTGGATTCACGGTGTTTGACTTTGACCTTTAGACTTGAGTGTTGACTTTGACAGAGTGACATTTATGTGGTTGACTTGATTAACGGGATTGGCGACACGTGATTCTAAGACGCATGTTTTAAGACGGACTTGACTCGAGGTTCGGGTAGGTGTGTCCCTAACGTGTACTAGGAGAATTCAAGAAACGGATATGGGAATGACTCGATGTGTTAGCCTCGAGTGTGTGAGTCGAGGTATGGAAATATTTAGAGATCCTAATTGAGTTGGGGTAGGGAGTCCAAAATGACGGCGTGACGCCTTAGGACTTGACTTGAATTTTGAAAATACCCAAAATGTAAAACAAGACGGGTTTACGACTCGACAGAGTTTTGACTAGGACATAGTCAGTTTGAACTTTGACTCTAACTTAGCCCAATTGAATTTACATATTTACATTTACATGTTGGAAAATATTTTAATTTTTTTTGTTTTTAAAAAACGTTTTTTTTTTGTTTGTTTTTTTTGATTTTTTTTTTTTGGTTTTTTTTGGTTTTTTTTTTGGACTTTTTTTTGGTTTTTTTTATTTACACGGGTTTTGAAATGGGTTTTAGGGCCGAAGTTTGACTCGACATTTGGACAGAGTTTCGGCTTTGTTTTGCGCTAATATTGGGCTTAAGTTCGAAATTTTACATGTTAAAGAAGGATTTTGAACGTCATGGTTTTGTTTAGAAAAGGGTGATCACGTAAGGTACAAACAATATACAAGCATTATAACGGGATGCTGAGTGCATTTAAATGAGTTTTGGTTTAAATGGTGGGTTGCCATACCGAACAATCAAACCCGAAGTCTGTGCAGAGGCTCGTACCAAACAAGAGTAAGGCCGATTCCTAGTCCATTTCCTCAAGTAGTGAAAGTTCTTGATACAAACAAGAGTAAGTACCATGGTATGGATGACGTCAATCGCTATCCATCCTTAGGCCCAAATAAGAATTAGGACCGTTTAGACGGGACGATTGGTCGAATGGGTTGGGTTGGGCCTAGGAAGGCCGAATGAAACGATCTAGGAAGAGCGAGTTATGAAAACCGACAATTGTCTTGTACAAACTATTCCCTAACCTTGTTCAAGTTTCACCCTTGGCTACACGTAAGTGTATTATCCCCAGCGGAGTCGCCAAACTGTGGACATGGGCCACGGGGGCACTTGGGAACAAGCGTTTGCATTTTGTGGAGTCGCCACCAATTTTTATGGGAAATTGGAACCGTTCGAATACCTCGTGTCATGTCAAGACACAAAGTAGTGACATGAACACTAAACAATCGTTACCCTTAGCATTCTATGTCTAGAATGACTCTCGTGGATGCCAATGAACACGGATGTTCACAGAGATCTGGAGTAAGGGGTGAGGGTACGTATTAGGAAGCTCTTTTGATCGAACACCTAATCCCGCCCGCCTCGATAGAGGCCTCTACTAATGATTAGGGACATCATATATACTCGATATATCGTCGATTATATGCATGCAATGCAACATCCAAGTTTTAATCCTAGCATGTGAAGAATAGACTAAGTCGGTTAACACGCAACTTAGCACACAATTAATGTCAAAGTAGGATTTAATGCTCAATTACATGTGAAAGCATACAAATGATACAAGAAATATGATAAATATAATAAATAAAATTAAAACAATGAGAATTACAATAATTACATCGGGTTTAACGATTTATGTCGAAAATACCTTTAAAACGGATGATTTGAGAAAAAGAATAAAAGAAAGAATTAACGGACAGATCAGTGGGTGATAATACGGTTAATAGTTAATTATGCGTAAACTAATTGAACTAGGTCAAGCAACAATGGAGTTCAGAGACAGAAGTCAACCTGGAACAGGCGCAGCAGGACTGCGCCCTTTGGAAGAGGCGCAGCAGTTGCTGCGTCTGTTCCAAGGGTGAGTTCTGGTTGTGAAGCCGGAACTGCAAATCGTTAATGTAAATTGGTGATTGTAATGGTTAATTAATATACTTACTCGGATGAAAGTGATTAACACGTTATTTACATGTGAATGAGGGTCATAAAAGCAATAAAACATGGATGAGACGGATTAAAGACGGATTATTTACATGAATGAAAGATTGATTAGTGACATGGGTGAACTAAATAGGTTAAATATGACAAATTAACGACAAATTAATGACGAAAACGACAAAAGACAGATGAAAATATATCAAAGATCGAATTCCAGAAACCCGATATGAACAAATCGAATTCCTACAACCCGGATTGAGTTTAATGACGAAAATCCGCAAATATGAGATTATAAGGGATTTAAGTCGGATTTAATGATGAATTATACGTGTTAATGATGATGATTTATGTACATGTGAAACGATTATGATTGTATGTCAAAGAATTAGCAAAAACAAACGAAACAAATAAAACAAACGAATTACAGAGGACGAAGGAAGAAGAAAGGAAGCGAGAATCGCGGCCCTCACGAAGAGGCGCGCAGCATCGCGCTCTTCAAGAGGCGCAGCGATTCTTTCTGCGTCCTTTCTCGACGGTTATCTTCTGGTAATCTGAAAAAAGGGTTTTAAACGAGGTTTTATAAATCGGTTTTAAGAGATGTTTTCGACATAAACCTTACATTAATGATACAAAAGGTAAAGAGCAATAAATAAAAGAGAGATTTACACCCTCAGACTTACATGTTTGACAAAACGAGATGAACTAAGTTATCGATTAGTGATGCTCGACTTGAATGTAGACGAAAGTGCCCTCGTAAGAGGAAAACGATTAGATTAATTAAATTGATTAGTTGTGGAGTTGGTCAGATTGGTCGGTCATGCAAACGAGGCTGGTACTCAGAAGGATCCGAGCTTACGTGGTCGAATGTTCAAGCACGTAGACGCCAAAAAGTAAGAACAAAGGTCTAGAATGCAAAGGGAGAAGAGAAGGGCGGACACTCGCGTGAGAAATATGAGGAGCGAAGGCTCCTATTTATACTAATCACGTGAAGGAATAAGGTTTTCGGAGAGACTTTGGAAGTGAATCTCAGAAAGATATGAAAAAGATACGAGAAATACGCAGAAAAGGACCTGGGAAGAGGCGCAGGCGATCAAGGCGTCTCTTGGAAGAGGCGCAGACTTGCTGCGTCTTTCCAAGTGGTTTCCTCCTGCGGAAGAAAGATTTCCGTGTTTAAGTTATGGAATGACGGAATAATTTGGTTTTCCTTAATATTTTGTATGAATATTACGGGAATTTGTTTACCAAAGAACAAAAGATTGTGAAATATTTATAAAATATGGAATAGAAATATCCGGAACATTCCAGAACATTCCGACTCGGGATTTAACGGTTGTCAGAAAATGAAGACGATTTTAGGCCCGAACTCCAAATGTACTCTAATTACTGTCAAAATGACCGTATCGGCGCGTAGATGACAACTAAGAGGTAGACATTAGTGTTTGAGCAATCACTTGACGATAAACTTACGAACTGTCAAAAATCGTTCCGCGTACCAAACATGCGGCCCAATCATCACCGGGTGGTTTGCGAGAGGTGCAGAAATGAGGTATCTACAGCATGGCTCAAGCAACCCTAGTGTGACCAATGCTCAAGAAACAAATTCAAGAGCGGGGTAAGAGGAAGTAGGCAAGTCCGCCGAGAATTACTAAACCGACACGAGATTCAACTCAAAAACCCACGACCAAGGGGACCTAGGCAACGACATCCTCGCGGTTTTCGCTCGTCACTCATTGAAAGAACAGGGTGATTCTTGTGATAAATAGTAACCGAAATCACTCTCCTAACTCGACTAGCGAAAACGTGCCCGCAATCTAATGTGTAAGACCATCCTATGTCCAATGAAATACAAACAATGGTAAAATGCACACAATATGAAGCAAGGATTGTAACGGGGCTAGGGAGTAAGTTGAAACGGGATTGGTGCAGGCACCGTTTGGATATGTGGAGCTCAAATCAAGAATTACCGATACATCGTAACCCATTTCTTATTGCAACACATGAGACACGTCTATGCCCTAACATAGCATGGATCACCAAAACTATGCAAAAATTTCATAAACCCAACTCAAATTGGAAAAACTCAAAAGTACTCCTCTTATTTCAACAAATGGTAACGTCTAAACCGTAACAAAGGCTCGGTTTCCCAAGCCATGCAAAAAATGTGTAAACCCGACTCATTTTGGAAAAACATCAATTTGCCCTTTTATTTAGCAACGGCTTTTTCTACCCCGTTTAATGATGAGGAGGGGTGTTGCTTGCCTTTTTATTTTCTTGATAAAATATACAACACGCATGACTCATTTTTTTGGTTTTTTCATGACTTTTTCACTTTTTCTATTTTGTTTTTCATTTCCTTTCCAAAACCTCTTATTTATTTACAATGCCGAAAACACCAAGCTTTTGACCCGAGTGGACATGTATACTATCCACCATCATGACCCAAATCACCTCCTACAACACAACTACAAAACCAACCAATTCTTGATTAAGGAAGGGTGGTTATGGAATGTAGCTATTTTGGTGGATTTGCCAAATGAAAAGGCTAAGGCTCAGGGGAGGTGAATCAAAAAAGGGGAATAATGGAAGGGAGAAAACAAGGCTATTTGGCTATGTGAGGTTCATATGCAAACGGATTTTTGCTTCATATCATGTGCACAAAAAATGTGATGCAATTTGACAGTCTAAGGACGAAATGACACACTTATGCGTCTTGATGTGACATGCCTCGCGAGGAGACCTACTCTTAAACCTAGATGAGGTTGGGGTATGGATGTACCTACCCTAGGAGGCTCTACCTTTTCCTTTGAGTAGCTAAGTCGAGCCTAAGGTGTAGTCTACGGCCCTAGGTCTCACAAGATCGGTCTAAACTCATTGGTCAAGCCCGCCTCCATCGGCTAACTAAGAGGTCATGGGTGCGAGTCACGGGGAGGGGAAAGACATAATTGGACACAATAACTCATCATGGGGGTACTTGGTTCCCTTCCTAGACCATGTTCATGCAAAACATTTATTTACAAACGGATGCGAGACTTCAAATTGAAAAACATGTATATACAAGAACATATGCATGCGAGAATTGAAGATAACAAGGATAGAAACATGCAACAAGTCAACTAAACCTTACAGCACATCAATCACCAATTATCCAACAGTTCCCCAAAGGAACATCCAAGGCACAAAAACCCGTCTTCCTCCATATTATACAACAATATAAAAAGAGAGAGAGTGGAAATGGAGAAAGAGATAGGAACGTGTATACCAAGCGGTCTTCTAGTCTCCTTTTTGCCTCAAATGGTTGATGTCTATGCAAAAGGTTAGCCAACAAACAACATATATATACAATGCAATATTTTTGTAAAATTTTTTTTGAAATTTTTCAATTTTTAGGCATTTTTTGAAATTTTATCAAATTTTAAAGTATTTACAAATATAAACAAATATTCACAAGAGTGGATATTTCCCTCCCCACACTTGAGATGTACATTGTCCTCAATGGACAAAAGCATAGGGAGTGAATAAGAAAAAGAAAAGAACATATTTTTGCATTTTTGATTTTTTTGAAAATAAAAATAACATATTTTTGGTATTTTTGTTTTTGAAAATTAAAAGGACATATTTTTATGTTTTTGAATATATGAATTTCCTCCCCAGACTTATTTATTTACATTAATTCCAAATAGAAATAAATGTGTGGAGGAAATTAAAAATGAAAATGCATGTTTTTGGTTTTTTTTAGGCCCTCCCCACACTTATTTATAGACATGGGAGGGCATTTAGAGAATTAAAAGAACATGTTTTTGTTGGTTTTTGTCATTTTTCAATTTTTTTTTTTTTGTGATTTTAAGATAGGAATGCAATGCATGGTCTATTCTATATGCAATATTTAAATTACAATGCAAGGTATACTAAGTGAATGCAATGTCTAAATGTGACAATATATTACAAATTTGAAATCTAATGCAATCCTAGATGAATGCAACTATGTGAATTTCTAACTAAATGCATGCGAAAAATTAAACATGAATGAGAGAATTTGGATTAAGGGAGAGATCATACTTGTCATTTTGGATTGATTAGGGAGGAGGTTGGGCCACCAACTCGGCCTTCGGGACTAGGAGTCCATCTCATCATCATCATAATCATTCTCTCCGGTACAATACTCGGAGCCTTGAATCAAGTCATCGAGGTTGAAGGTGAGGTCACCTCCACTACCGCCGCCCATGAGACCTCCCGTAAAGTCCCCATTCATCATCATCACACCGCCATCACCTCCCGTGGAAGCATCTCCCATAAAGGCCCCACCGGACAACGTAGCACCCACGTCACTAGCAAAGAAGGGGCGGATGCCCCCCACCCAATGGGCGTCATGCCCCTCCGGTTGATACTCGGGCCTAGGGGGAAAAATGGGGGCGGAGAAGTAGTCCGGTTGGAGGTTAAGACCTCCGTGAACCATCGTCCTGTCCTTAGGGTAGTTCCCGTCGGGCCAAGTAAAGTAGGAAGGGTGTGGGGCGTCAAAGGGGACGTAGTCCCGTCTACAAAAGTCGTCGTAGATCGGGTAGGAACCGGTGGATTGATCATAATAAAGGCGGTCCAATTTCCGCCCCAATACATCCCTCTCACTCTCTCCCTTTGCCGTAGAAATGTCCATCCTCTCCATCCACTCGGTAAGGGAAGGTGGTAAGGGAGGGTAGGAAGGTTGGCTCGAGGAGGACCCCTCATCGGGTTGGAATTGCCATGGTGGGAGTTGGTGAGTTTGTGGCATGGTGTATTGGAGGGAGGAAGGAGTGTCCACTCTACGATCTCGTGAATACACACGTGGAACATTAGGAGGAGGTTGGTCGGTGGATACCTCCGCTTCAATCAGGAGGAGGTATTCTTCCTTGTCTTTCTCAATTTTAATGGCGGTGATATCGGGAAGTGGGATTGAATTCTTGTAGTTGATTTGCCAATACTCTTTATCATCAACGGGGTTGACCTTAAGCCACTCAAGGTTGTTAGCCAAGTAACGTTTGGTCAAATAAGTATCCCCGGGTATCCAATTCATGGTAGAAAGGTCTACCGGACGGTCCAAACTTCAGGCAATACGGGTGATGATGCCACCCACATGGATTGGGACTTTTTGCCCCGGAGAATTGGCAATTTTTGGTAGGTTAATTGCAAGGTGGTGAGCCACATTAATCTTGAAGGCGGTGGGTTTTGTAAACAAATAGGACCCCAAAATTTCAAGTTCGTTGGTCCGAAATACCCACGGCTCATCCACCACAAGAACAGTGCATCCCATAAATCGATGCCACACCCGAATGCCGGGATTGTGGCAACTAATTGCGGCCCTTTTTACCCCGACCTTATCCTCTAAATCGGAAATCGCTTTCCAAACTCGGGAATAATGAAAAGTAGCGGGTGGGTTATGTGATGCGGCATTTTCTAACCCAAACATGTTAGCCAACCGACCCAATGAAATTGTGTGGTCCCGGTTCATAAGACGGAAACTAAGGGTAGCCACCATATTTGATTGTCGGTGCTTGCTAATCCGTAAACTACTCAAAAATTCCCATGTGAGTCGAGGGTAAGTATATTCATGCATTGTGTACATTCCCCTCATTCCTACCCCGGTAAAGAGAGCTTTCGTTTCCCTAGCTAACCCGAGGGCCGATAAGGACGGATGATGTAGAAACTTAGTGGGGATTAGGGGACGATTTTTGAATAGAATAAACTTACCCTTTTGAGTTTGGGTGGCAAATTCCACCGTCGGAAAATCTGGATCGGGGTTGGTGTCGTTGGCGGCTCGTGCAATCAACTCGGCTTGGTTCCTTGCAACATTGGCTCTTGTTCTCCTTCCCGCCATTGTGAGGATTAGAGGGGTTTGGTGAAGTTAGATTGAAGATAGATGGAGATTTGAGGGAGAATGGAGGAAAAATGATGGAGAAATGAAGGTATAAAGTGTCGAAGAAATGAAAGAATTGGGGGTTTTTTTGTTGTTTAACGGGTCTTTGTGGTGTGTTTTACCGGTATGCGAACCGGCAGTCGGTCTGCCGGCTGAGCAAACCCCCCCTTTTGTAATTTTTCGAATTTTTCCTCCAAAATTTTTGTTCTCGCTACCGGTGGACGAACTGGCTGCCGGTCCACCGGTAGAACACTCTCCTCAATTCCAATTTTTCCTTGACAGGTGTGTCCTGCCGGTGAGCCGGCTGCCAGCCTACCGGCAGAATACTACTCCACTCAGTTAATCAATTTCCTCAAGTCTTTGCTGGGTGTGTCCAGCCGGAGGGCCGGTTGCCGGCCTGCCAGCAGAGCACACTCCCAATCAGCATTTCTCCAAGTTTCAGCAGACTCATGTGTGTCCTGGCGGTGAGCCGGCTGCCGGCAGAACACATCACTCCTTCAATTTTCTTCAAAATAATTTGGTTTCGGTGCCGGCAGGGGCACCGGCTGCCGGTCTACCGGCAGAACCCAACATTCATCTCATTTTCAACAATTTTCATTCAACTTGTTCAATTTTCACAAACACGAAATTCGAGACTTTTCGTTGACCTTGGGATTCTTGTTTTCCATAACTACACCGACGCATCATGTCGGGATTTCGGGTCAAACGAAAATGAGGCTTGTTTTCTTCAAATACGACTTCCGTCACCAATCTAAAGTGGACAAAATATGACTCCAAAGCTCTCATTATCTACCTAAAATGCATGCTATATACAAATTCCATGGGTTGCCTCCCATGTAGCGCCCTTGTTTTATGTCGTAGGCTCGACGAAGTCATGAATCACAATCAATTATGGAGAAGGTAGGTATCGATGGAGCTTACATTCTTCATGATAGGGGCTCCGGTAATGTAATGCTTGAGCCTTTGCCCGTTTACCTTGGAAGCTTGGTCTCCATCGGATATTTCAATCGACCTATGGGAAAAAACTCGGACCACGGTGAAAGGTCCCGACCATTTAGACTTGATCTTTCCCGAAAATAACTTGAACCTTGAGTTAAAGAGTAGAACCAAGTCTCCTACCTTGAATTCCCTCCTTAAAATAGCCTTGTCATGAAACTTCTTAGTCTTTTACTTGTAAATCCTTGAACTCTCATAAGCATCGAGGCGAAATTCCTCCAACTCATTCGTGTCAAGAAGCCTTTTCTCTCCCGCTTTCTTCATGTCAAAATTCAAGAATTTTACCGCCCAAAAGGCACGGTGCTCTAATTCAACGGGGAGATGACAAGGCTTACCGTAAACCAACCTAAAAGGCAAAGTGCCAATAAGAGTTTTGAAGGCGGTA
This sequence comes from Silene latifolia, assembly GCF_048544455.1. Classification (NCBI taxonomy): domain Eukaryota; kingdom Viridiplantae; phylum Streptophyta; class Magnoliopsida; order Caryophyllales; family Caryophyllaceae; genus Silene; species Silene latifolia. The sequence continues at coordinate 17,793,295 of NC_133535.1, forward strand.
CGGTACGCCCATAAAGCATCATCTAGCTTCATTGACCAATCTTTTCGCGACTTTGCCACGGTTTTCTCTAGAATAGACTTGATTTCCCGGTTAGAGATCTCGGCTTGCCCATTTGCTTGGGGGTGATAAGCAAGACTTCTTCTATGTTGAACCCCGTGTTTCTTGAGCAAAGCTTCAAAGGTCTTTTCATGAAAGTGCAAACCTCTATCACTTATGAGTACACTTGGTACTCCAAATCTTGGGAAAATAGTATTCTTCAAGAATTTGCCAACCGATTTGGCATCACATGTCTTGGTAGGAATAGCCTCTACCCACTTACTCACATAGTCTACCGCCACAAGTATGTACTCGTATCCATAGGAGGAAGGGTAGGGGCCTTGGTAATCAATACCTCATACATCAAACAACTCTACCTCTAGGATGTAGTTCATTGGCATCTCATGCCTCCTTGAAATATTTCTGCTTAGTTGGCACTTATCACACCCCTTGACGTAAGTTGCCACATCATGAAATAGGGTAGGCCAATAAAAACCGCTTTGGAGCACCCTTGCGGCGGTCTTCCTCGAACTCCCATGCCCTCCACTCGGCATATCATGGCAATGAGAAATTATCGGCTTCACCTCTTCACTTGGAATGCACCTCCTAATTATGCCATCCGCGCAAGATTTGTATAGGCAAGGTTCATCCCAAAAATATTGTCTTAGATCATGAAAGAATTTCTTCCTCTTATGTGAGTCATAATCATGTGGGATGACCCCGGATACCAAGTAGTTGACATAATCCGTGTACCAAGGGACATCTATAAGAGCAAGAGCGAACAATTGATCATCCGGCAAGGAGTCATCAATTGGTAGTCCATCCTTAACCTTTTCATGGAATAGCCGAGAGAGATGATCGGCTACCACGTTCTCCACACCCTTCTTGTCTCTAATTTCAATATCAAACTCTTGGAGTAAAAGTATCCACCAGATCAAGCGTGGTTTCGATTCCTTCTTGATTAGCAAGTGCCTCAACGCCGTATGATCGGTGTGTACAATTACCTTAGAGCCCACCAAGTAGGAACGGAACTTGTTCATGGTATATATCACCGCCAAAAGCTCCTTTTCGGTGGTGGTGTAGTGTGATTGAGCTTCATCCAAGGTTTTGCTTGCATAATATATAGCATGAAGTTTGCCATTCTTTCTTTGTCCAAGCACCGCTCCCACCGCTACATCACTAGCATCGCACATCAACTCAAAAGGTTCTCCCCAAGTGGGAGGTTGTATAATTGGAGCGGTGACGAGAGCTTCTTTCAACCTATTAAAAGCATTCAAACATTCATTAGTAAACTCAAAGGGCACATCCTTGCCAAGTAACAATGTTAAAGGTCGGGCAATCAAAGAAAAATCCTTGATAAATCTCCGGTAAAAACTGGCATGCCCAAGAAAACTTCTAACTCCTTTGACATTAGTGGGAGGGGGTAAAGTTTTAATCACTTCAATCTTGTCTTGATCAACTTCCAAGCCTTTACTTGACACAACATGACCCAAAACAGCCCCGGATGTCACCATAAAGTGACATTTCTCCCAATTCAAGACTAGACCGGTTTCTTGACACCTTTTCAAGACCTTACTCAAATTAGATATACATCCATAAAATGAGGTGCCTACGCCGGAGAAATCGTCCATAAACACCTCCATGATATCCTCAACATATTCGGAAAATATAGCTAGCATGCATCTTTGAAATGTGGTTGGCGCATTGCATAGCCCAAAGGGCATGCGCCTATAAGCAAAGGTGCCAAACGGGAACGTGAAGGTGGTCTTTTCTTGGTCATTAGGGTGAATCGGGATTTGGAAAAACCCCGAAAACCCATCAAGGTAGCAAAAGTGAGAGTGTTGGGCAAGTCTTTCCAACATTTGGTCAAGGAAAGGGAGGGGGAAATGGTCTTTCCTAGTCGCCTTGTTGAGACGTCTATATTCTATACACATTCTCCACCCGGTTGTGATTCTTGTTGGAATTAGCTCATTCTTGTCATTGGTGACTATCGTGACCCCGCCCTTCTTTGGCACAACATGCACCGGGCTCACCCATGCACTATCGGAGATAGGATAAATTATACTTGCGTCATAGAGCTTCAACACCTCCTTCCTAACCACTTCTTTCAATGCGGGGTTAAGGCGGCGTTGAGGCTCAATGGAAGATGCACTCTCATCCTCCAAATGAATGCGGTGGGTGCAAAAAGAAGGGCTAATCCCCTTGATATCATCAATTGAGTACCCAATGACATCCTTGTATTTTCTCACAACATCAAGTAACTTTTGAAGTTCGGTGTCATTGAGTGCACTATTGACAATAATAGGGTAAGTGTCATTAGGGCCAAGGAAAGCATGTTTAAGAGTAGAGGGAAGAGGTTTCAACTCCACTTGAGGAGGCGTGGATCTCTCCTCCTTTTTACCATCTCCTCTCAAGCTCTCAAATTCTTTGTACGGGTTTTCTTCAATTGTTGCTTCCAAAGCTAAAGCATACTCCCGGTGCTCCTTGCAATATTTTACCTTGCCCTCAAGGAATCCTTGCAAACCCTTGTCTTCATCAAATTTCTTCATATCAACCCATTCCTCTACCATGCCAATCATGTAACAAGACTTTTCTTCCGAGGGCTTCATCATAGCCTTGTTCAAGGAGAATTCTACCTTTTCTTTACCCACTTGTAGAGAAAGCTTTCCATTCTTCACATCAATCATGGCTTCCCCCGTAGCAAGACAAGGGCGCCCCAATATGATGGGAATATTTGAGTCCTCGGGGATTTCCATTACATAGAAGTCACATGGGAATGCAAGTTTGCCCACTTTGAGTGGGACATCCTCCACAAGACCGATTGGGTACCTTACCGACCTATCCGCAAGTTGGAGAGAAACCCTTGTTGGTGAAAGCTCATAACCCTTCAATTTCTTGAAAATTTTGAGGGGCATAAGACTAATGCTTGCCCCCAAATCACACAAGGCTCTCTCAATATGCACGGTCCCAATTTTGCATGGTATGGAAAAGCTCCCCGGGTCTTCAAGCTTTTGAGGAGCCTCATTCATAAGAATTGCACTACACTCCTTGGATAAATTTACCGTGGTTGTCGGGCTCAAGGAGTTTTTGTTTGAAATTAGCTCCTTCAAGAACTTTCCATAGCTTGGTATCTCCTTGATGGCATCAATGAAGGGGATGTTAATGTTGATACCCTTCATCATGTCCATGAAATTTCCATATTTTTGTTCAAGTTTTGCCCTTGCCAACCTTTGTGGGAAAGGAATTGGTGGCACATAAGTTTTCACAACTTGTTGTTTTGGCTCTTCAACGACCCTTGTTGGTTCATCAATCACCTTTGGAGTCTCCACAACAATTTCAACAACTTCATCTTAAACCCCTTTTTCTTCAACTCCCTTAGGAGGTTCAACCACAATTTGAGGTTCAACCACATCACCCGGTCTACTACTCTTCCTCTTCTTGACAAATGCCCGGTCCTCCAAATCTCTACCACTCCTCAAGTGGATAGCATTTATGGTTTTCGGATTCTCCTCGGTTTTACCCGGGAATTTTCCATGGGAGGCTTGTAGGTGGCTCATTTAGGAAGCCAATTGGGAGATTTGGTTGTCCGTCATCCGTTGAGAAGCTTGCATTTGGGTTCTAAGTTGGTTGATGGATGAGGTTGTTTCTTCTTGTTTTTTAGTGGAATGGTTGATGAATTGTGTTTGAGTATTGACAAGTTGGTTTTGGGAAGTCATCAATTGTTCCATCATGAGTTCCAAGCTTGACTTTGGTTGGGTGGATTGTTGGAAAGGTGGGTTGTTTGGTTGGAAAGGTGGGTTATTTGGTGGGTTGAGTGGTTGAAATTGTTGTCTTGGTTGGAAGGTTCTTCCTTGGAAACCCGGTGGACCTTGATTGAATGTTGTGTTTGGTTTTTAAGCTTGAAAGTTTGGTTGTTGTGATTTTTGTTGGAAGGTTGGGTTTTGGACATTTTGAGAGCCATAAGAGAAGTTTGGGTGGGCTCTCATTCCGGGGTGATATTGGTTGTTGTTAAATGCTTGCTTGGCCAGACTAGACTCCCATATCCCATTCACTTGCTCCATGCAATTGCCCTCTCCTACCATCAAAGGACACTCATTGGGTAGGTGTCCTTGGTCTCCACAAATCTCACAACTATAAACTTGGTTCCTCACAGAAGATGTGTTGCTTGAACTCATCAAGGCAACTTGTTGCTTAAGCTCTTCAATCAACCCTTTGACTTCAACATTATTGGCCGATTCAACCGTTGACTTTCCTTTCCTCTTGTGCCTATCATTATTCCAATGAAAGGTACGAGAAGCCATCTCTTCAATAAGCTCTTTGGCCGTCTTGTGGTCTATTTTATCCAATGCTCCCTTCCCCGAGCCGGAATCAAGGTTCATCTTCATTTCATTGTTCAACCCTTCATAGAAACTGTTGATGAGCTCATCATCCCCAATCCGGTGGTGAGGGCATAGCCTTTGGAGGCCTTTGTACCTCTCCCATGCTTCGTAAAGAGTCTCATCTTCTTGTTGGGTGAAGCCTTGGAGCTCACTCTTGATTCTAGCGGTTTGTTGTGGTGGGAAATACTTGTTTAGGAAAGCCTTACACTAGTACAATTAATGCAATTGGCATCGGTTATAAACAGTGATTGGCATCGGTTTCTAACCGATGCCAATGCGGGCGATGCCAATGACACTTATTTGAATTGGCATCGGTTCATGAACCGATGCCAATTTACACATATTGGCATCGGTTGTTATTCAATTGGCATCGGTTCTAACCGATGCCAATTTACTCATATTGGCATCGGTTGTACCATTAAAACCGATGCCAATTTTTGCATTATTGGCATCGGTTGTAACTTAGGAACCGATGGCAATCATCAATTACAACAATAAAAAAAATTTTGTGCCTAGCCAATAAATAAGTTATTGGCTATAGAAATTCGACAATCATATCGGCATTATTTTATTTTCTAAACGCTATAGAAAATTCGACAATTTATAAATTGAGCAATCCAAATTTCATAAGTTCAATACCAACAAATCCAAATAAAATACAGCCATTCAAGGAATTGTATCTGGCAACAAAATCACATACATATAAACCCTTAACTATTCGAGTATCTAGATCAACCGTTCACTCATATATAGACCTCAATAAGCTGCTTTGCTTGTGGTGTTATCATGCGTGTGTTCGGCCTCATGTATTGCAGCATCTGTTCTTCTGTGACACCCCCCTAAAGAATATTAACGGTGTGCGTAGTTGGTAAATAAAGGCATGAAAAAATAGCGAAAACTAACAAGATATATCAGAGATATTCATACATACAACATAAGCGTAGTTGGTAAATAAGGGCATGAAAAAAAGCCATATAACAAGATAAATACCTGCAAATGCCAAATTGATCACATGTACGACTTCTTAAAAACCTATACGCAACACCAATGGCATACTATCATGATTAATGATAAGAATTTTGTGAATGACAACCAAATACTCAACTAAATTGAACAACAAAAACTACATTCTTACATCATCGTTGAAGAAATTGATGTACACTGACCTCAATTCTTTTACCAAGCACAATGGCAACAAACTCTAACACCAGGCGGTTGTGGTACGATTCTTATTTTTTTTAAATATCTTATTATTCGAGGAGTCTTTTTTTTTCACAAGAACAACAAAATAAACCTTGTCGGCCAGACAAGAACAATAGTCCTTTGAAGGTTTGAAATTGTATATCATTATACAAGACCTTCTTTTGTCTATCCACATAATATAAAACTCAAGATAAATGAGATCAAAAATTATACCCCCAGTTTCAGACAACACTATCAGTCATGTTGATTCTTGTTTGCCTATCCTCTTCAAGTATGCATTCATGTAGTAGAAGTACCTGAAATGCAATAGACGAACATAAGCATCATTGCATCAGAACAAGAAACATATATAAGAGACAAATAGCCGTATAAAATAAAGAGATTGTTTGCTACCTAGAAGGTTGTACAATCTCCGTGTTTAAAATAACCAGGATATGTTTTCTAAAGTATAATGCACGTAAAACATAAATAAAAGGTATGATAAATGTTGAGTACCAACTCAAGAAACAACCACCCACTGCCTTCAATCCACGACACACAGTTGATGTACAATAACAAGTATAATCAAATTGCCCAGTTGATTATCCTCCAAATCAAGATTGAGCAAAACTCATGAACAAAACAAAAACCTGTCTAAACTAGGTGATGTACTGAATGGACTATAAATGACTTCCTTAACAGCAACAAATAAGACATCTAATGATAGAAAGATAGCTAAAACACTATTGTTTCTTACTTCCATCAGCGATTGTTCGAACAGACGGTTATAAAATGACACAGTTACTATACGAAATACAAGTGATTGCTAAAAAATGGAAATAAATATAATTCCCTAAAACCACATAACCTTATCAAGAGCACTCAACATAATTCTATAAGCATAATTAGAATAAATTAAATCTAACTCGAATTGACTCACCCCCAATTTCAGTAGCCCTAGTCATCAGAACTAATCATTTTAGCTTTAATACTTAAAATACAACAACGATTATCCTGTAATTATAAAAAAAAAATAACAGCAAGAACATCATACAACAGCCTATATCAACTAATTTAGTAGTGTACAAATTAATTTAGAATTGAACAATTTTTTCCTCAAAACCCTAGCCATTTAAACTGAAATTATTCAAGTGAGATATAATACCTAGAATAGGAAAAAAGGAGGAGGAAAAGATAGAAACAAATCATAAAAATTCTGCCAAAATTCAGCTATTTCTGACATGAAAAGGACTTACTTAGCTCCACTAAATTCAGCTTTGCGTTCAACAGATAACTCCTTGAACAATGGGAATAAAATGTATTTCAGGTATTCCAGATAAGGATTTCCTTTAACTACTTTTGGGGGGCAATAAGCCTTTTTAATTTTCACATTAACTTCAACCTGTGGAAAAAAAAAGGTACAAAACAGTTGAATGTACAAGTATACGATTTATCTCTATCTAGTGAACAGAAATTACAGCCAGTGAATTTTAATAAATAGTTGTACAATGACAGTAAAGATGACATCTATTATCACAAACCTGATCATCATCCATGAAGATTGCAGAATATGATGCTTCAGAATTTGGCATCTTTTCTTGCCCTTGTTGCAAGCCTGGAAGCATGTCTGTAGTTAAACAACAAAGAAAAGCTACTTTGTTAGTCAACACACCAGAAAGGAATAATGCAAAGACCTCAAGACACTGCCGCAAATTATGTGAGTACGAGAAAACAAAGCATACGGTGTGACAATATAACAGGCTTGCTCTTTCTTTTCATGATATCAGAGTCTTATCGAGCGAGAATGTTGACTTCATGCTGGTCCATATACCCTGTTGACTTCATGTGAAAATAATTTAGAGTTACTGATTAAAATGCCCCGATTGACAAACCCTAATTTATACACATTTCATGGTTCAAAGAGAAAGCTTGAGGTATGAATACCTTCAATTTCGTTGCTTATTAGGGGATGCTTATAGCACTGCACTTTGCGCTTCAGGATACTAAAGATCGACTAAAAATGGAAACATAAGAGGGATTAGTTCCAGGGAGATATGTCTGGTAAAAATTATCGAAACATAAAGAGGCATTACTTCTGGGAAATGATGCATTTAGGCACAAACACAAGACAAATATGCAATCATGAGGATGAAACCAGTTAATAAACCAACTTTAAAATCAAAAAATCAGAAATCTCTAATTTGTATTGAAGAGAAAATCCCTAATTTTATCAACCCTAATCATCAAATCCACTCGGTCTAAGCCAAATACTTATAATGAAACATAAATTATGCTATATTTAACTTCAAATCACAAAATAAACACTACACAACAATCCAATTTTGTATGATTCGAAACAATACAAACATTACACAACAATCATCACCTATTCGATTTGGCCAGAAAATTTAGATTTCTGATTAAGAAAGTAACCCTAATTGAGTATAAAATTGCAACTAAATTGAACCTGCTAAGAACACAATAACCAGAGTCAATTTCAGAAAAAATATTTCTAGCAGCCAATTCATCGAACACCTTCGTTACACCCGCAAATCCCAAAATTTTGCTTACAAAGGCAGTATAATCATATATTTAGAAAATTAATTAAAGCAATTGAAATTTAAAAAAAAAAATACCTGCTCACTTTGTAGAAGGGTTTGAGCGACAGTGTTCGAATGGTGATAAAGGATGGTCGGGTGGTGGGGTAGGGCGAGGGAAGTGCGGTAGTCGATAACGAGCGAGGTGTTCGACGAGATAATGAATAAGAGATGAACAACGTGGTGGTGGTGAGTGGCATAATGGTTGGCGTTGGTGAGCGGCATCCGGGCGGTTGCAAGGAGGGTGGGTAGGTCAAGTAATGGGAAAGGTTGTGGCTGTAAGTGTATGTTTATGTAATCGTGGTTAACAACGATTGACATCGGTTTCAATTTATAACCGATGCTAGTTGTTCAAGAACATTAATGACATCGGTTTTTTACAAACAACCGATGCCAATATCACTCAAAATTACAATTGCCATCGATTCTTTGTAAGACCGATGCCATTGTGGCGATGCCAATCACCTAAATTCTACTAGTGTTAGAGACATCATCCCAAGTCCGAAGAGAGTCGGGTTCACAACTTTTAAGCCACTCATTGGCACTTCCCCTCAAGGAGTAAGGGAAAAGCCTCAGGCGTACGACATCCTCCGACACTCCGTTGGCCTTGAACATGTCACAACTATCCAAGAACTCGTTGAGATGCTCGTTTGGGTTTTCGGTGGCTCCCCCACCGAATTGATTCCCTTGGACAAGTTTTAGCAAGGTGGCTTTCACATCAAAATTGTTGGCTTGAATAGGTGGCTTGACGATACTCAGATTCACCACCTTTTTCGGAGCCAAGTTATCTCGCATAGGAACCACGGCCATTGTCACTTCTTCTCCCGGAGTTGCAAAGGGATTCTCAAAAGTTTCCAAAGCACTTGGTTCTTCTCGAAAGTCTTCAACTACTAAATTTTCTTGGGAAGTTGGTGTTTCTATAAGCCCTCTTCTACGGAGTGAATTTAGTCTTCTTGCGGTAGCTTCAATCTCGTGGTCAATCGGATCAATTGGTTGACCTCTTCGAGTTTTCCTACTCATGCAAAAAGTCCTACACACTCAAGAGAAGTATTAGTAACACAAAATACTTAGTCTAAACTAGAACGAAAACAATTAATATCTAGCCGAACTCCCAGGCAACGGCGCCAAAAACTTGATGGTGTCAAGCTATACTTCGCAAGTGCACGATTTATCGTTGTGCAAAATAGAGGGTCGATCCCACAAGGAGTTGAGAAGATTACTAATTGTTCTAATCCTATCGTTTAGCTAAGTCGGCAATAGGGGATGAATTTGTTATACTAAAACTACCTAAGACAAAATGAAATTCAAACTAAATAAGAAATAGGTAAATGAGCAAGAGGAAATGAGAAGTTGTAAATCAAATAATTTAAAAGCCTAAGACTCGGTTCTTCCCAAAACAATTCATAACTTCACACAATTAAATTTCTAGGCTAATCATAAGGGTAGCTAGGTGAGGAGGAGATGGCTCTAATTCGCCTAAAACCCCCCTCTCGGGTTCGAAATAGGACACTAGCACTACCCACCAACCCCCCTCTCGGGTTCGAAAGTCGGGATCCTTAACTCAACACTTGACAACCCCAAAAATGTGCACTTTTCCAAGGAGGTCAAGAAATCGGTCAAGGTCATTAAGTACTCATCGTAATCCGAGTCATCCCACTCCTCCTCTCGGAGGTCGATTTCAAACGCTAATTTAGAGGTGCCCTCCCCCGGTTCTCCCTTTCGGTCTCAACCTGGGTTAGCAATAGGGTCGAATTCTGGATATCCAAATCACAACCTAACCAACTCTCGTTGGTGGACAAGGGTCATAAATCGACACTACCCAAAATCAATCCATAAACGAAATCATTCCTCTAAACTACCCTCACCAATTTCCCTAAATAATTAGCCTTTATGAGATTCAATTAGTGAAATTACTAATGTTGGGTCAAACCAAGTCCTAGTGGAAGACTACTCACTAATCATGTTTCTAAAAGCAAAAGAAACAATAAAGATGGAGTCTTTAAGCATGAACATAATGGGAGGATGAATTCTACTTCTAAACATGCAACAATCCAACAATAATTATGAAGAAAGATAATTTAAACTAATAATGAGGATGATTAAACTAAAAAACACAATCTTTAACACAAGCAACTCAAAGATTCAATCTTTAATACAAGGAATTCAAAGACTCAATCTTTGGGTGTAAATAATAAGGATGAACAAAGGAAAGATGAACAAGATTGGAAATTACAACAATCAAACAACAAGGATGGAAATTTAACATAAACAATCAAACAAAACGTAATGGAAAAGCAAATGTAAACTAATGAAATTAGGAAGAGAAATAATACCAACTCAATAGCAAGAAAGGAATTTGGATTGAACAATAAGGAAGGAGTAACCTTCAATCTTCTTACAACCCAATTTCTACTACTAAATAATTGAAGAACTTGTTCTAATTAAGGAAAGATTAGCAATGTAATTAACAAGATTCAAACTTGGAAAAGAAAATTAATTTAGGTCTAGGGTCATGTATACAAATGGTTAAGGGAGGGGGTATTTATAGTCTTTCATAAGATTAAGAAGAAAAGAGGAGAAAAGAGGAGAAAAGCCCAAAATCCGTCAGATGTTGCGTTCTGCCGGTGGACCGGCTGCCGGTGCGCCTACCGACAGCAAGGTCAAATAAACTTGAAGTTTGGAAAATAGCTGGCAAGTGTGTTCTGGCGGTGGACCGGCTGCCGGCCTGCTGGCAGAACACAGTCTTCAAAGTCTTCAAATCCTTCATAATGTTGTGTTCTACCGGTGGACCGGCTACCGTTTCTCCTACCGGTAGCGAGGCCAAACTTCTTTTTCTCCTCTAATTCCAATTCAACTCTAGCTGCTGTGTTCTACCGGTGGACCGGCTGCCGGCCTACTGGCAGAACACAGCCTTCAACATTTTTCCTCCATTTTCTTGGCATTGTGGGGAGTGTGTTCTGCCGGTGGCCAGACCGGTTGCCGGTCTGCCGGCAGAACACTCTTCTCAGCATTCTTCACCTCTTTTTTTTCTCAAGCTAACACGGGTTAACCTTTCACTCGGATTTCATTCCGTCTTCCCTTCTTCAAGGTTAATTCCCTGCAAAAGATCACGGGGAACCGTAATATGGCGGTACATGGAATAAAAGGGCAAAAGATGAGCGAAAGGGAGCTAAAACCGTGCTAAGGAGGTTGAAACGCATGGGAAATGGGAAGTAAAAAGGTGTAAACTAATCACATATCAATGAGTCAGGACAAAAACGATTATTTATAATGGGCTGGACTCCGGAGTTCAATTTGTTAGGATTATGAAGCCCACTTAGGACAAGTGTCAAACCCTAAGCCAGAAAACACATCTCCCATCATCTTCCTTGTTCGAAAAGAAAAAAAAAAGTAGAGAGAGAAAGCTTCAAAAAATTAAAATACATTTCAATGGCGGCGGGTGCGGGTAATGACGATAAGGGTAAACAAATTGTAGCTGTAGAAGAAAAAGAATCAATGGCGGAGGTTGCGGGTAATGCTGATAATGGTAAACAAATTGTAGTTGTAGAAGAAGAAGAAGAATCAATGGCGGATGTTTGCGGGTAATGCTGATAAGGGTAAACAAATTGTAGCTGAAGAAGAAGAAGAAGAGGTGAATTTTCGATTCATCCCGAATCACGTTTTGTTTCCCCTTATTATCGCTAGACTCCCTGTTCAATCCGTTTTCGAATCTAAACTTGTTTATAATAGTTGGAATAATTATCTTTCTTCTGATTAATTCAAACGTATACATTTGGATTTTAGTTTGTCCTCCTCTCGTCAAGAACAGCGACAAGTATTGGTAGATGATATCATTAACAATAGAGACATTCTTATAGCTCGAATTGAGAATGGTGATGTTTTTATTGAAGCTATTCGTTTCATCAAAGAGATAGAAGAATATATCATCATCGATTCCGTCCACGGACTGTTTTGTATCTACTTGTTAGCCAATGATAGATTTCTCATCTGGAATCCTGCTACCAGTTTCAATACCGAGGTAAAAAATGTTTAAGTATAAGACTAACTTTGGTTTTGGCTATTGTCACGAAAACGATCATTATCTTATTCTCTCTTTGGTTGGCAATGCTGCTTCTATTTCTCTGTATTCATTCAACAACCAGTCATTGATTTGGATTCTACTGGGTGTTTTGCCGGTGGTTGTGTTTATTGGAGTCTAGGGTATGACTTAATTAGTGGTTTACTTTGTTTTACAGGCCCGATCCTGAGGTTTGTGGGGCCCTGGGCAAAAGTGTAGATTATGGCCCTTTTAAAATAATACAATGTATGATCATTTTCTTTAAATCACTAGTTCTATTACCCGTGAAATTCACGGGACTATCTATGCTTTTACATTGATGGTGTTTTGTAAACCCGGATTCGCGATCGCATTGGGCCTTGAGAAACAAAAAAAGACTCGTAAGAAAAAACTTTTATTAATCAGGCAATATATCGCCAAACATATGTTATGTTTATGACCACAATTTACTAAACTTTATCACAAATTACTAATATTTTGCTATGAATATTGTTACGTTTATTAGTATTTTGTCACGATTTTTGTTATTATTGTTGTTTGTCTTCAATATTTTGTCTTTATTTATTATACTCCCCCCGTTCCGGTCATTTGTTTACCTTTTACTAACTTTAAACCCGTGCAAAAATTACACAGATCTATTCAATTCATTTTATTTGTAAAATCTAAATAATAAATGAAGATTTTTACAAAAAATGCACAAAGTTCTGACTGAATAATGTTTTATCAAGATTTATTGATAAAAAAAGTATACAATTTATATACGAAAGTTTTGTCTATATTTATGTTATATTCTAAAAATTAGAAAAAAAATATTCACAGATTACTCGTATATTCTATGTTATCTTCGATACAATCATATAAACATAAAAGCTCAATATGTTTTCTCTCTCTTAATAAAATTAACTGCCCGACAATTAAAACCAACAAGTAGTATATAATAATAAATATTTTAAATTTTTGTTAATTATCTCCTTTTAAAGTTGATTATCTATAAAATCTTATTAAAAGGCTAGGCTAAAACGCCACCTAAAAGCCACGTAGACCATATAAAAAATGCCACATTGGATTACTAAACGCCGCCTAGCATCCTCAAAACCCCATGTCAACGACTCATAAAAAAATTAACCCAATAAATTAAATTAAATTGTCTTTTCACATTCTCACCTCCTTGGCTCCTCAATCCTCATCCCGAATTAAATCTATACTATAACTGTCACCATTTTACATTAATGAAGATAAGATTTCCTAATTAAACACATTTGAAAGAGGAAACGTAAGTCTCTTAACTCTGTATTTATTGAATGTAGAACATGAACAATTAAGAAGACAAAAGGGCAAAATAATAAAGCAAGCCAAACATAATGTATATCCTTCTACTCTTATATAAATATACAACGCTAAGCATCTAAATCACACACTGCATCCTTAATGGCCACCTCAATTAATTTACCTTAACACCAATTAATTACTCCTATGCGTTGTTGCTAATAATGGTGCTGGAAACTAAAAGGTCTTGATATTGTAAATAGTTGACCGTATTCGCATAAACACTCTAACTTCTTGCATTATTGCTCCAATGCGTTACGTAAAATAAGTATAAATGTTTCTCATAGACATTGTTGAAATGCGAAAGAATTGTTTTGCATCGTCACCAATAACATGATGAAACATGCCCAGTCTATAGTAAGCAACTGGCACCTAATTCTTAATTTTCTTATATAATAGGATTAATTAACGGGATTAATCCAAACAATAAGTGCCCTTCTTATAATAATCCAACCTATGTTTTAACTCACTATAATCCCAACTATCCCACTCCCTTCCCATATTACACTCAAATGACTGATTACCTGAATAATCGGTAACCTTTGTTTAAATGATCACGTGACTCTTTATATTTCCCTATTCCATCACCTACTTAGACATAAACACACCCTCAACTATTTATTACTCTTTATTACTCTGTATCAATCTTCTTCATCACTTTTCCCCTTTTCAACGCCTAATCCATCGCCATTCTTTATCATCAATTTTGCATAACAACTTTATCAAATTGAAGAAAGTAATTCCATGTCTCAAATTGAATGTTTCTCTCGGTCCAACAAGCTCACCAATCAGGCGTCTGGGGAACCACCATGGCGCAGTTCCTTCCAATTCGCCCACCTGCAACTCTCCTTCTCAACCTCACGCAACACCGACACCAAACCTTCTTGTTGCTCCCACAATCAGGAAGAAACCACGGTCATACCACCAGCCGCACCTCCCTAGCATGTCGAAGCTGGGAACAAGCCAAACTCATTTCACCCGAACCCGACGATCTAATCGACCCACAAGCAGCCTAGCATGAGGCTATGTTGCCGCACCTCTGGCCAACGAGCAACTGCCATCAATTCAACCACCAACTCTCAATCTTCAACTTGGCTGGTGAAATCAAGTCAGTCCGACGAAATTCAATGTTGTCCGGCAAACCAGTGATGATCATCCAGTTTAGTGGTGCCTTCTTGCGTGTTTAGTTTCTACAAGAGCCAGGTGTTGGAACTATGCCCCAGAGCAATCGTTATGAAACGTTTTTGAACAAATTTCATACAGTGTAATTATTAATGGAGATTAATAATTAGATGGCTTTTTTCTTATTATCTTATTAAGGTATTAATACGATGATAAGTCCGTGATTAAACGGGTATATTTGACATCATAATGGAGATTATGATAATGAGAGTCGAGTATTATAAAGTTTAGTCTAAAAGTGTTCTTGGTCGTTGGATCTTCAGAACGGGACTATGATAATCCGGAAAGACCAATATATTGATAACGGTACTCATAGGATGAGTATTAATTGATCTCATTCACTAAGTTATAATATAGATAATTCATATGGAAATATGATTATTGAACGTGATCAACAGTGAGATTTCTCAAATGGTTATTATTACCTATGCACTGTCAATGTGGAAATTCTCTTAAGGAATAATTGTATATTTTATCCTTTGACCTGAGATCATCATTGTAGTTAATAGACTACTTATTGTACTTAGATATCGGACACCTAGTGTGTAAAAATGCTAGTTGAATGGTCATTTGATATAATTAAGTACCTATGTAATTAGTGGTGAGTCAAGATGGAATCCGTCAGCTCAAGGTAATGAGTTTGAACTCTATGTTGTCATTAATCTTATTGGTCATATAAAAACCTTGGCCAGGGTAGACGAATGATTTAAGAAAGGAGTTTCTTAAAGTAATTCCCGATCAATAATGTTCGACATGTAACATAGTGGTCGTCTAGTGGGGTTTGACAGTCAAACCATACCCTAGGACGATCCGGAGTTGGAACGATGGAGGGAAATAAATACAGTATCCTTTACCAGGTTTGAGTACAGTGAATATTGGTATTCACACTATCCGGCCGTCGGGGAGTGTTGTTAGACGCCAACCTCGATTAATAGTTAATGAGATTAATTATTACCGGTTTAGTGATGAACCTATGTGGTCACACACTTACGGTGTGATATTTAAGGTTTACGGTTATTTAATTTATTATGAGATAATTAATTAAATAATCTCGACGACATATTTTTATATTGTCCGCTAACACGGAAATATAGTTAATATCGAAAAGTCGTTGTATCAGAGATCGAGACGGAAATGGGGATTGGTCTTGGAGACCTCCACGTTGGCATGGATATCCATGTAATGATACATGTCTTGTAAGAGATGACATAGTAGGCTAAGTTTTCTTCCATGCTACGTGTACTTGCCTTAAAGAATGCTATTGGTTGACTTATGCAAGATATACATTGATGTAGCCTTAATGGCTAAGGAAACTTGCCTATAAATACTGCATGTTCGTGTATTTTTTTAAGGAATACACAACATAATACTAACACTTACAAGTTCGTATATGGTCTTACTCTTATACAAAGAGAAAAGTGTTTTCTCTATATTTCGAGGTCGTCTCAAGGATTGAGAACGTTAGTCTATCTACCGGTGTGGATACACTAGAGACTCCGTATTTTCGGGGTTAGACCAATTTATTGTCCACACATAAAGTATGTGTCCCTTTACCCAGTTTTACAAGTTTTTAAATGCAATAGGTCTCAGGAGGACCGCATTTCTTTCTTCCGCTGCTACATGTGATGTATCGCGGTCCCTTCAATTGGTATCAGAACCAATTTTGCATTTACATTTTGTAAATTTGGGTCTCGTGAGAATTGTTCTCGCAATTCGTTGAGTAACGAATCTATTACATGCATGCGTAAATAGCTTTTGTCTATTATGTGGATATAAAAGGCGTTTCCACTTTTGTGATAATCATTGTTTCAAGCATTACATTTTTTTTTGATCATTTATTGATAACATAGTATCATTGTAATGTTTGAGTAACATATGAGTGGGTAAGCTGTTTTGAAGCTTATGATTGCTATTTAGCATGCAAAGTATATGGTGATAGGAGCCGACTCTTGTATGAGATATAAGGGCTAGTCTTATCAGTTAGGTTATATTAGATATAGCCAAGTGTGTTATTAAATTGTCTAAATGACACATAAAACATGAAGTACTACGGTTATGCGATAATTGTGTACGACAGTTATATTAGATATAATTGTTAGTGCTAATATACGATATAAGCACTCGTGTTATTCAAATTGTTTGAGTGACATTAAAACTTGACCAGCTAAAGATTATTGAATTTTTAATTGATAGAATATGAGATATTTTGTCAAAGGTTGCCACTCAGGTAGCCAATAAAATTATTTTATTTTCGTTTACAAGGTACGACCTGACAACCAGGGGGCTTGTAGTTCGGAGATATAATAATATTATCTATTGTATATGATACGGGGGTGAAGAAAAGTTAACTAATCTTATATTTTTAGTCTGGACAACCCAGAGGGTATGGCATTTATTAATTTTCTGTCACTAGAGTGGATAAACTCAACTACATTGATAGGTACGACCTGACAACCAGGGGACTATGTAGTGTAAAGCCTTAAATGATTTTATAAGATAAAATCAGATGAATTTTAATTATGATGAGAAGCGACCTGACAACCAGGGGGCTCATGCATGTTTTAAAATTCTTATATATCGTTATGAGGAAGTCCATATCACGATGATGTATAATTATGTTCTTATTGGATTGTTTTCTTTCCGACTAAGATTTCTCAAAGAAGGCTAGTGGGAATATAGTAATTTTCTTAGTGCTATATGTGGCTGACATATTGCTAATAGGAAATAATGTGTTAACCATGCAAGAGACATAGATTTGGCTATCTGAACACTTCTCCATAAAGGATATGGGAGAAGCGGCTTATATTCTTGGAATAAGAATCTATGGAGATAGATTCAGGAAGCTGCTATGGCTCTCCCAAATTTGTACACTGAGCTGTCATGTTGTACAAGGCTTGATGTGTCTTACTCGCTAGGAGTAGCGAGTAGGCATCAGGCAATCCGGGTGAGGAACATTAAAAAATGGTGAAAACCATCCTTGAGTACTTGAGAAGGACTAAGGATCAATTCCTCATTTTTGGAGATTGTAAGCTAAAAGTGTTTAGCTGTACTGATGCTAGTTTTGCATCGGATAAGGATGATAGCAAGTCTATCTCTAGCTATGTTTTCACCTTCAATGGTGAGCAGTGAGTTGGAAGAATTCCATAAAAGCTAAAGTAGCTGACTCAGTAACCAAAGTAAAGTACTTAGCCGTGTGTGATGCTGCTAAGGAAGCCGTTTGGATAAGAAAGTTCTTAATTGAACTTGGTGATGTTCCTTCAGTGGAGAAAGGTGTTCCTCTATTGTGTGTCAATAAGGAGTTATTGCACAGGCTAAAGAGCTAAGGGTCCACCAACGATCTAAACATGCTCTTCGGAAATTTCACCTGATAAGAGAAATGTTCGAACATGGAGATGTTCAAATTCATCAGGTGTAAGGGAAAGAAATGATGCAGATCTTTTCACTAAGGCGCTTTTATCAAAGGAGTTTGGCAAGCGCAAGTGGGATTAAGGATCAAGGTTCATGACCGATTGCCTCTAGGTCAAGTGGGAGATTGTTGGAACTATGCCCCAGAGCAATCGTTATGAAACGTTTTTTAACAAATTTCATACAGTGTAATTATTAATGGAGATTAATAATTATATGGCTTTTTTCTTATTATCTTATTAAGGTATTAATACGATGATAAGTCCTTGATTAAACGGGTATATTTGACATCATAATGGAGATTATGATAATGAGAGTCGAGTATTATAAAGTTTAGTCTAAAAGTGTTCTTGGTCGTTGGATCTTCAGAACGGGACTATGATAATCCGAAAAGACCAATATATTGATAACGGTACTCATAGGATGGGTATTAATGGATCTCATTCATTAAGTTATAATATAGATAATTCATATGGAAATATGATTATTGAACGTGATCAACAGTGAGATTTCCCAAATGGTTATTATTACCTATGCACTGTCAATGTGGAAATTCTCTTAAGGAATAATTGTATATTTTATCCTTTGACCTGAGATCATCATTGTAGTTAATAGACTACTTATTGTACTTAGATATCGGACACCTAGTGTGTAAAAATGCTAGTTGAATGATCATTGGGTATAATTAAGTACCTATGTAATTAGTGGTGAGTCAAGATGGAATCCGTCAGCTCAAGGTAATGAGTTTGAACTCTATGTTGTCATTAATATTATTGGTCATATAAAAACCTTGGCCAGGGTAGACGAATGATTTAAGAAAGGAGTTTCTTAAAGTCATTCCCGATCAATAATGTTCGACATGTAACATAGTGGTCGTCTAGTGGGGTTTGGCAGTAAAACCATACCCTAGGACGATCCGCAGTTGGAACGATGGAGGGAAATAAATACAGTATCCTTTACCAGGTTTGAGTACAGTGAATATTGGTATTCACACTATCCGGCCGTCGGGGAGTGTTGTTAGACGCCAACCTCGATTAATAGTTAATGAGATTAATTATTACCGGTTTAGCGATGAACCTATGTGGTCACACACTTACGGTGTGATATTTAACGTTTACGGTTATTTAATTTATTAGGAGATAATTAATTAAATAATCTTGACGACATATTTTTATATTGTCCGCTAACACGGAAATATAGTTAATATCGGAAAGTCGTTGTATCAGAGATCGAGACGGAAATGGGGATTGGTCTTGGAGACCTCCACGTTGGCATGGATATCCATGTAATGATACATGTCTTGTAAGAGGTGACATAGTAGGCTAAGTTTTCTTCCATGCTACGTGTACTTGCCTTAAAGAATGCTATTGGTTGACTTATGCAAGCTATACATTGATGTAGCCTTAATGGCTAAGGAAACTTGCCTATAAATACTGCATGTTCGTGTATTTTTTTAAGGAATACACAACATAATACTAACACTTACAAATTCGTATATGGTCTTACTCTTATACAAAGAGAAAAGTGTTTTCTCTATATTTCGAGGTCGTCTCAAGGGTTGAGAACGTTAGTCTATCTACCGGTGTGGATACACTAGAGACTCCGTATTTTCGGGGTTAGACCAATTTATTGTCCACACATAAAGTATGTGTCCCTTTACCCAGTTTTACAAATTTTTAAATGCAATAGGTCTCAGGAGGACCGCATTTCTTTCTTCCGCTGCTACATGTGATGTACCGCGGTCCCTTCAATTGGTATCAGAGCCAATTTTGCATTTACATTTTGTAAATTTGGGTCTGGTGAGAATTGTTCTCGCAATTCGTTGAGTAACGAATCTATTACATGCATGCGTAAATAGCTTTTGTCTATTATGTGGATATAAAAGGCGTTTCCACTTTTGTGATAATCATTGTTTCAAGCATTACATTTTTTTTTTATCATTTATTGATAACATAGTATCATTGTAATGTTTGAGTAACATATGAGTGGGTAAGCTGTTTTGAAGCTTATGATTGCTATTTAGCATGCAAAGTATATGGTGATAGGAGCCGACTTTTGTATGAGATATAAGGGCCAGTCTTATCAGTTAGGTTATATTAGATATAGCCTACTGTGTTATTAAATTGTCTAAATGACACATAAAACATGAAGTACTACGGTTATGCGATAATTGTGTACGACAGTTATATTAGATATAATTGTTAGTGCTAATATACGATATAAGCACTCGTGTTATTCAAATTGTTTGAGTGACATTAAAACTTGACCAGCTAAAGATTATTGAGTTTTTAATTGATAGAATATGAGATATTTTGTCAAAGGTTGCCACTCAGGTAGCCAATAAAATTATTTTATTTTCGTTTACAAGGTGCGACCTGACAACCAGGGGGCTTGTAGTTCAGAGATATAATAATATTATCTATTGTATATGATACGGGGGTGAAGAAAAGTTAACTAATCTTATATTTTTAGTCTGGACAACCCAGAGGGTATGGCATTTATTAATTTTCTGTCACTAGAGTGGATAAACTCAACTACATTGATAGGTACGACCTGACAACCAGGGGACTATGTAGTGTAGAGCCTGAAATGATTTTATAAGATAATATCAGATGAATTTTAATTATGATGAGAAGCGACCTGATAACCAGGGGGCTCATGCATGTTTTAAAATTCTTATATATCGTTATGGGGAAGTCCATATCACGATGATGTATAATTATGTTCTTATTGGATTGTTTTCTTTCCGACTAAGATTTCTCAAAGAAGGCTCGTGGGAGTATAGTAATTTTCTTAGTGCTATATGTGGCTGACATATTGCTAATAGGAAATAATGTGTTAACCATGCAAGAGACAGAGATTTGGCTATCTGAACACTTCTCCATAAAGGATATGGGAGAAGCGGCTTATATTCTTGGAATAAGAATCTATGGAGATAGATTCAGGAAGCTGCTATGGCTCTCCCAAATTTGTACACTGAGCTGTCATGTTGTACAAGGCTTGATGTGTCTTACCCGCTAGGAGTAGCGAGTAGGCATCAGGCAATCCGGGTGAGGAACATTAAAAAATGGTGAAAACCATCCTTGAGTACTTGAGAAGGACTAAGGATCAATTCCTCATTTTTGGAGATTGTAAGCTAAAAGTGTTTAGCTGTACTGATGCTAGTTTTGCATCGGATAAGGATGATAGCAAGTCTATCTCTAGCTATGTTTTCACCTTCAATGGTGAGCAGTGAGTTGGAAGAATTCCATAAAAGCTAAAGTAGCTGACTCAGTAACCGAAGTAAAGTACTTAGCCGTGTGTGATGCTGCTAAGGAAGCCGTTTGGATAAGAAAGTTCTTAATTGAACTTGGTGATGTTCCTTCAGTGGAGAAAGGTGTTCCTCTATTGTGTGTCAATAAGGAGTTATTGCACAGGCTAAAGAGCCAAGGGTCCACCAACGATCTAAACATGCTCTTCGGAAATTTCACCTGATAAGAGAAATGTTCGAACATGGAGATGTTCAAATTCATCAGGTGTAAGGGAAAGAAATGATGCAGATCCTTTCACTAAGGCGCTTTTATCAAAGGAGTTTGACAAGAGCAAGTGGGATTAAGGATCAAGGTTCATGACCGATTGCCTCTAGGTCAAGTGGGAGATTGTTGGAACTATGCCCCAGAGCAATCGTTATGAAACGTTTTTGAACAAATTTCATACAGTGTAATTATTAATGGAGATTAATAATTAGATGGCTTTTTTCTTATTATCTTATCAAGGTATTAATACGATGATAAGTCCTTGATTAAACGGGTATATTTGACATCATAATGGAGATTATGATAATGAGAGTCGAGTATTATAAAGTTTAGTCTAAAAGTGTTCTTGGTCGTTGGATCTTCAGAACGGGACTATGATAATCCGGAAAGACCAATATATTGATAACGGTACTCATAGGATGAGTATTAATGGATCTCATTCATTAAGTTATAATATAGATAATTCATATGGAAATATGATTATTGAACGTGATCAACAGAGAGATTTCCCAAATGGTTATTATTACCTATGCACTGTCAATGTGGAAATTCTCTTAAGGAATAATTGTATATTTTATCCTTTGACCTGAGATCATCATTGTAGTTAATAGACTACTTATTGTACTTAGATATCGGACACCTAGTGTGTAAAAATGCTAGTTGAATGGTCATTGGGTATAATTAAGTACCTATGTAATTAGTGGTGAGTCAAGATGGAATCAAATCACTCAAGGTAATGAGTTTGAACTCTATGTTGTCATTAATCTTATTGGTCATATAAAAACCTTGGCCAGGGTAGACGAATGATTTAAGAAAGGAGTTTCTTAAAGTCATTCCCGATCAATAATGTTCGACATGTAACATAGTGGTCGTCTAGTGGGGTTTGACAGTCAAACCATACCCTAGGACGATCCGGAGTTGGAACGATGGAGGGAAATAAATACAGTATCCTTTACCAGGTTCGAGTACAGTGAATATTGGTATTCACACTATCCGGCCGTCGGGGAGTGTTGTTAGACGCCAACCTCGATTAATAGTTAATGAGATTAATTATTACCGGTTTAGCGATGAACCTATGTGATCACACACTTACGGTGTGATATTTAACGTTTACGGTTATTTAATTTATTATGAGATAATTAATTAAATAATCTCGACGACATATTTTTATATTGTCCGCTAAAACGGAAATATAGTTAATATCGGAAAGTCGTTGTATCAAAGATCGAGACGGAAATGGGGATTGGTCTTGGAGACCTCCACGTTGGCATGGATATCCATGTAATGATACATTTCTTGTAAGAGGTGACATAGTAGGCTAAGTTTTCTTCCATGCTACGTGTACTTGCCTTAAAGAATGCTATTGGTTGACTTATGCAAGATATACATTGATGTAGCCTTAATGGCTAAGGAAACTTGCCTATAAATACTGCATGTTCGTGTATTTTTTTTAAGGAATACACAACATAATACTAACACTTACAAGTTCGTATATGGTCTTACTCTTATACAAAGAGAAAAGTGTTTTCTCTATATTTCGAGGTCGGCTCAAGGGTTGAGAACGTTAGTCTATCTACCGGTGTGGATACACTAGAGACTCTTTATTTTCGGGGTTAGACCAATTTATTGTCCACACATAAAGTATGTGTCCCTTTACCCAGTTTTACAAGTTTTTAAATGCAATAGGTCTCAGGAGGACCGCATTTCTTTCTTCCGCTGCTACATGTGATGTACCACGGTCCCTTCACCAGGATGCTGTGTTGTACGAGTAATTCACAAGAAACAATTGGTACCCAAATATTTAAGCTCCATCTTGTCATTCATATCAAATGTGTGTAATGTGGATTATTTTGGTAATATTATTGACTTCTGGTAATTAAGGAGCTACGATTGATTAGATTTGGCTTTCGAAGCACGTGGTTGAAGATGGAGTCAAGTATGAGATAATTATGCTTGCATAAAACACTAGTAATTACTTTGATTACTTGAATTTGCATATGAGGAGTTCTGCATTGCTAAAAATAAAATAAAATGGAGACGGAAAAAAGAAAACAAAATGAAGATGATAATGAGGAAAGAATGAAAAATAAAGAACAGGTACAAATGTACAATGAAGAAGAAGAAGAAGAAGAAGAAGAAGAAGAAGAAGAAGAAGAAGAAGAAGAAGAAGAAGAAGAAGAGAGAGAGAGAGAGAGAGAGAGAGAGAGAGAGAGAGAGAGAGAGAGAGAGAGAGAGAGAGAGAGAGAATGGCGTGGAAAGAAGGGAAGCAGAAATAAATAAATAGAATAAAGGAGTGACCGGCTTCAATAGGTAATAAAAATGAACAAGTTCAATCCGGGAAGAGGGTGAGATAGTTAGGATTATAGGGAGTTAAAACATAGGTTGGATTATTATAGGAAGGGCACTCATAGTTTGGATTATTCCCGTTAATTACCTATATAATATTACATGAGTGCATCTATGCATGTGTGATGTTCTTATTTATTTGTTGTTAGTCATTATCATTATTGTAAAGTTACTACTGTAAGTTTGTAATTATTTGCCCATTAACATTATGTTTATATGATTATATTGAATATGAAACAGAAAAGTAAAATTGAAGCAAGAGATGGAGCGGTGGGATTGGCAGTTTCCTTCTGTTTTAGCAGGATTTCCCCTGAATGGATCCGACTTTATTTAAAGAGTGATTTGGGTATCTAGTTCTATAAGTTTTGTATATTGAGAGTGAATAATGAGGGAAGACGAAGTGTAAGGAATATCACTTGTATTATTTTGATAAGCTGAATACCAATTTGTATAAGTAATTGAATACACGGGAATAAAAGATAAATTGTAAAGTAGCTGAATAAAAACCAATGAATAATGAATCCCTTTACAAATGCTTGATCACGCTATATATAATTCTACCAATATTAACGTTACATTATTCTCAACGTTCTTCCCCGTTTGTAGGAGTTGTTGCCAGATTAATAGGGCATGCTCTCTATTAATTCGCTTGACCTGTTCTACTTCTTAACTGATCTTCAGTCTTTCCCGTTTAACATTCATAGATGATGTAGCTTTATAGTTGGACTTGGTCTTCCTTGAGAATAGGACACGGTTATTGACTCATTCAACTGCACTTTTGTTTATCTTCTTAATCCAGCTTGTTTGAATGCCATGCCGGACTATTCTGCATTTACCATCAGGCTTCTCTTCCAGGATTTAGTAGCCTGCTTGCTATAATATTCTTCAACAGCTAAATAGTAGTTAGATTTGTCCGGTCTCTGGTGTCTCACTTAGCCTAGTAAGGTCAGGCCAGGTTAGAGTCAGACCAGGCTAAACTGAGCCTAACACCTTCTATTTTAGATTTGATGGTTATTCATAGCAATACACCCCTGAAATCTTCGACATCACCTACGAAAATGAACTGAAAATTGTGTAGGGTATGTCCCTTGATTTAAAATTATATTTTTTTAAAGATACCTTTTTTGTTATTATTTCAGGTTGTTAATGGAGTAGATAATTGATTTCAAAGAGTTTGGATTGGATTACTTGGACTAATAATAATTAGAGATTTAGATGCAAAGGAATTTGCGTGCAACATCACCACCAGAAGTGGAATATATACTACTCCATATTTCGTATTACTTTTGTGTATGTCTGGGTTTTCCGCTATATGATGGAACGTGAATTGTATGTACTTGATCGGGCTTGTGATGTAAAATAGATGATATATTCAATTTGCATATTACGTCGAAATTAAACGATACCCTACTATTTTATCTCCCTATGTGGTTTTGCTAGTTATGAGCTTCTGGAGATTGGGTCACTACCTTGTATTGCATGCCTCTTTTCATATTGAAATATCTCTTTATATATAGCTTACATTTAGTAATTCAGATCATATATATTTTCTTTCAATCTTGAAGAACTAAAAAAATTTGGGCTGATTTTAAAGGTTCAAGATACAAGTCGTTAAATTAAGATATAGGTTGCCGGAAGCGAGCAAAGTTGATCAAGCCCAAGTGTACGAGATATATTCTGAATTGACAATGAGAACTACGGTCTACGGAGTATTTGTTAGAACATTTCCGCTTTGCATGGTCAATCCATAGCCAAAAGACTTACCTATAAAATCATTACCAATGTGAATATAAAGCTGACACCTCCCCTATCTTAAAATCTTAAAATGCACGATAATTTTATGGCTCCCACTAAATAATTATTGTGTGTTTTAATTGTATTCTCATGAAAATATCGAGTAAAAGCATGCAATACAAAAAACAATAAAAGTAAATAAAATCTTTCCAACATTTAACAACCAAAAAAGGGAGTAGTGAGACTCATAGAATTTGACAATTTTTTTCACAAAGTTGGATTAAGGATTAAAGGTTACCTCTCATAGCTAGAAAGAAGAAGAAAAAAAGTGCGACTTAATCAACAAGGAACAAAATAAAGGGCACTTGCTTGCTTTGTTACTTTGAGGAAATAAGGGTAATGACTTAGTGTATCAATCAATACTTCCACATTACACAACTAAGGGCGATATTAACCATATGCACAACAAATGGGAATCGATAAGCAAGATAGAAATGGACCTGTGATTTTCACGGGTAATAAAACTAGTTAAATAAAATTAACCGCCCGACAATTAATACCGACAAGTAATATATAATAGTTAATTATCTCCTTTTAAAGTTAATTATCTTAAAAAGAAATTTTTAAAATAAAGTAATAAATGTTTTTACTTTTTGTTCAATAATTTTAAATTACAATTGTAATATTTGAGTTCTAAAGTCATATTTAAGTTTTTTTTTTTTTTTGTTTTAAGTTGCAATTTACATTTGCAATTAAAGTAAATAATGCATTAGGGTCAATTGGCTAGGTAGTTATTACAGTATGTATGATATATTTTCTTGGTAGTTAAATTTGAATCAATACTTTGTCTTGTTAGGCAGAGACTTCAAAAAATCCGACTTACATATCAAATAAAAGTATTTAGATGAATAAAACAAAATTAGTAAAAGTGAAACTCCCTAAATAGTTGCATACCCGTGCAAATTGTTAAACCTATTTTTTATTTAGTCAAACTCATTTACGTTTGTAGAACCCGTGCAAGTTTAAAATGATTTTGCTCCGTGCACGTTTAAATTTAAAAAATTAACCCTTTTTTTGTTTAGTTTCGATTGTTAATTAGTGAAAATTGCACGGATATGCATTTCAAACATCATTATTTTAAAAAAATCATAACACTTAACTTTTGTATAAAGTCATATTTAAGAATTTGGACTTAAAGTATAAATTATATTTGCATTTAGAAGGCAACAAAATTAGGATATAAGACGCATTAGGTTTAATTGTCCAATGATTTGTCCTCTTGAAATCTAAGTTTGAGTTACTACTTGACATGGTGATTGAGAGGTTAAATAAAAATCGAGAAATATGAATTAAATGAATTGGGGTAATTTTTTTTTAAAAAAAATTATAAATTCTAAGGTCAAACATTAAAGCATCTATGATATACCTGTAAAAATTTGACTTGACACCGGCTAATGTTTTCCGAGGTTAAGTCCAGCGAATTTTGATATAAACCAATCGGGTTGAAGTAACTCGTGAACTTAGTTCCCCTTAGATTCAACCTGTCTTTTTCGTGGTTAACTCCAGCGAATATCGACATGGGACCCCGGAGTAACCCGTTAATGTAAGTCGTCTTAAATGTAATTATAGAACATATAAGTCACTAATATTAATAAAATACATTAATATTTATATAATCTAACTGAAAGAATAAGTAATTGTAGTACTTATAAATTACAAATACACTTAAAACTTTAGTTTTATCTAACATTTATAACCTTATTTGTATTATGGCTTATCCCGTATAAGCCGATCTAAGGCGATAGTCTTATGCTCATAGGATACACATATACATTCCAAATTGTGGGTGCAAATAAATACATTCGCAAAATCTCCTGGGACACTCCAATTATAAGTAATGGACGAAAATACCCCTAATTTTATTATAATAACTGCATTCGAGAGGTTGGAAGTTAAATGGCAAATCAGTCATATGAAACATAAAGAGAGTATCTCAGGACATTTTGATAGTGTATTCAGGCCCACTCTAAATTTTTTTATAAAAAAATAGTAAGTTTCTCATAAAATGTCTTACAATAAGTTATTGTAAAACCATTCACAAACTACATTGATGCCCTTATCACTCAACCATGTTAAGTAATGAAAGTTTTATGAGGTTAATAATGTAAAGTTATACATGGTTTTTTATTAATTAAATTAATTAATTAATATTAATTTTCTTAAAATACCTGATAAGATTATAGAGGGGGAGAGAATTGCATAAACGTAATTGTATTATTGAGTTGTTGTATCATTGATATCTGTAGATGATCGGTATTTATAATACCAAACCCTAAGCATTAATAAAACCCTAGATGATAGCCGGCCCTAATGGGCCTAACATCCTAATACCCTCCCGCAATCGCAAAGGTAGTACATAGTACGAACTTTACGATTGGAGAAATACAAAGAAAAAAAAAAATCTTCAATCTCTTCATCGTCTTCTTTATCCGTCTTCATCTTCACCGCAAGTTGGTATGATAAGTGCGTATAGGACTCGCCAGACAAATTTCATTGCGTATAGGACTCGCCAGACAATTTCATTTCACGCGTATAGGACTCGCCAGACAAATTTTCTTCATGCGTAACTCGCCAGTAATTTTTATGCGTAACTCGCCAGTAATTTTTATACCACTTTAAACAAATTTGAAGATTTCTAAAAAAACGTTGAGATTAGAGTATTTTTTTTTTTTTTTTTTTTTTTTGTAATTTCTTGGGGTAGTTGCACATTCCATAAAACGAACATATGAATTTTGGAAATATGCCAATCCCTTGCAAACTATGAACGTTGAAGTAGTGCTTCATAAGATGGAGTTTCACTTCTTATTATCACTCCTGCATGCCTTCGGCTGAACAATTTGACATCAATCCTAAAATTTGATTTTTTTTTTATTTTTTTTTTTTAAGAATAATTAGTAGATCATCAATCCCGCCGGTGAGCGATGTAAATTATTAGCCCACCGGCAGGGCAGCGGAATTTTTGTTTTACGCCTCAAGAGTGTGAGGCTCTGATACCATGATAAGATTATAGAGGGGGAGAATTTCGAATTTTGATAGAGGGAGCATAAAATACATAAGTAATATTCCTTTTTCACATACGCCTTTTACTCTTTCACATACGTAATTTACAAGGTTACCCTTCTCATTTCTTCATCCTTTTCCCTAACAAATCAATTATTTCTCTCCCTTCCCTAATCCCCTTCACCCATCTCCATTAACCACCACACACCTCCATTAACCACCATCTCGTCGGCACTCCGGCCGACACCAGTCCCTGCTCCGACCTCGGCCAGCCACCCCTGCACCGGTCTCCCTTCCCTTCCCCCTGCGACTGTCGCACTCCCCTCCCATCCCCCTGCGATTCCGAGTCCGGCTACCACCGCACAACCCTCTTCCCCAGCCCACCACCGGCTACCACCGCCACCATTATTATTATTATTATTATTATTATTATTATTATTATTATTATTATTATTATTATTATTATTATTATTATCTTTATTATTTACTCAAATTCGACAGTGGTTTACAGCTAACTGTCGTATTTGCCTTCCTAGTTCCCAATGTACATCAAGTCACTCTTTTCACTGTGATGTCATTTATAATTCGACAGTGGTTTACCCCATTGAATTTTTCTGGCAATTTCATCATTAAACATTGTCAGCACCACCATTATTCTTCTTGGTTTGGGTTTCGGGTTCGATGTTCGGATTCTCAGTCTTCTAATCCTCGGGGTTTTGGCTCTCAAGATGATTCCAATGTAAGAATGATCATAGTTTTTAGTTAATTGCAATCCATTGTTCAAGTTTTAGAAGATTAGGTTTTAATTTTAGGAGAATGGTATATAAAAAAAAACCTAATTTGTTTAGATTTAGGAAAAGGGTAGAGTATGGAAATTTTATGAAAAAAAAGTATGTGAAAGAGTAAAAGGCGTATGTGAAAGAGCAACACCGATTACAATAATACACCGGGTGCCACTCAACTTGAGTAACAACCGATGTCGCCATCTCATTTTCTTTTCATTTTTATAATTTTAGTTAAAATTTAAAATCACTGTATACTAGATATATGTTTGAGCAAATGTATGTAAATAAAGTGAATGGATGAAATGTAAGTGTATGGGCATATATTGAGAAACCGACTTTTAAAAGACGTTCTAGAACTTGATATCTTCGAAAATAAAATGAGATAAATTAGTGATAGTGATGGAAGTATAAACACGGGCATATATGCGATTCATTTGTCACAAGAAGTTATCATGTTTCGCATCTAGGTGGAATTACGTACACCGTGGCGAACGAAACAAAGATTCTCCGAGCAACTTATTAGTCGTGGACGGTGGGAGCTTGACTGGTCTACGTAATTACTTTCTTCGTCCCGATTAATTATTGTCCATTAATTTTGACACAAAGGAGGAAAAAGGAAGAGACCAATTACTAAATAACAAGTGGAACGAATTGGGTGTGAATTATCAAATTGTTCATCAAGTTCATTATTAAAATAAAAAGAATAAAATTGACCGAGACACCACAATATAGAAAAAGACAACAAATAGCCGGAACAAAAGGGATAGTTAATTACTGTATGATTTAAATCATTTTACTATTATTTATTGGGTTTTTCTAATCTATGCCCACTAGGCATATGATAAGAAAACAAAAAAGGAAATAATTAAATGACGTTTTTCTGGAAAATTGGAATATCCTACTCCCTCCTATTCTAAATAACTCTCCCTATTTCTTTTTTCGTCTATTCACAATACTCTCCCCATTTCCTTATTTGGTAAACTTTTATACTTATTTTAATCACTCACCCCACAACAATACCCCACAATACTCATACTTTATCTTATTTTAATCAACTTACCCTACAATAATACTTATTTTAATCACCTTACCCCACAACAATACTTATTTTAATCACATAATACTTTCCCTCTCTCCAATTTCCTACCCCATTACAATACTTTATCATATAATACTCCCCTCCCTTAAATCCCGTACCCTCCATGAAAGGGAGAGTTATTAAAAATAGGAGGGAGTATTACTTTTACTTTTCTTTACAATAAATACATTTAATTATTTTCTTTTTGATTTCCTTATCCTATACCTAATCAATACTATATATTAAATCCAGAAACCAAGGGACTTCAATGTAATTAAAGAAAGTTATACAAATTAATTATACTATATAGTTTTAAATCACTAGCACCGTGTGATGGACCCAATTAAGGGATCTCAATGCAAATATTATATAGTTTGGGTTAAAATTAAATTATATAGAAACTTGGTAATTTTCCTAAACATTTTTAAGAGACTAAAATATGATCAATTTCCTTAAAATAAATTAATTAATTAAGATGATCAATTTACTTAAAATAAAATAATTAATTAAAAAGGTCAATTTCAAGGAGACTAAAAGAAAAAACATGTTTGGTAATTTTCCTAAATATTTATAGAAAAAGGCCAATTTCCTTAAAATAAAATAATTAATTAGTATAAACATGCACACTTATGATATTAATTATTATTATCATAAAATTATATATTAAATTTAAAATCTATGCAATTTTATAATTTCGTCAGTAAAGAAAAGAATTGTAGTAAATTTTATAATTTCGTCAGTAAAAAAAATAATCACAATATTATCAGCGAGATTAGTGAAAGTGGTAGAAACAACAACGGGAGTAGTGAAATAATCAATATTAATGCGGCAATAGTGAAAGTAACAATAATTACGGCGGGAGTAGTGAAATTATCAATATTAATGCGGCAGTAGTGACAATAACAATAATTACGGCGGGAGTAGTGAGAGTAACAATGATTACGGGCAAGTAGTGAAATTTTATTACTATTATTTCATTAATACGAGTAAAAGATTAATAGCGGGAGTAGTGAATTTGTCTCAAAATTTATTTTATCGTAATTTTAGGATATGTTATAGAAAAATATATTAATGATAAATTTATGGGTTATGCAACTTTAAATAATTTTATTTAATGAAAAAAAATTAATGGTAAGTAGAGGTAGCCCGGGCGAAGCCGGGCACCAATACTAGTGGATATAAATTAGAAAAACCGTTATTTAAATCCTTTTATTATAGATAGAAAGTCTCAGCCTTAAAATTGACAAGGCCCCGCCGCCGCTTTGTGGATTGGAACTCTAGAAGATTTCATCCAAACATTAAGTTAGGTTATGTGTCCCGATATTTTATTTGTCTATTTCATTTTAGTATGTCTTAATTAATTTTAATTGAATTATCTACATTTAATTTGGTTCACTTGACATAATTGACCCCCCACCCCCCTTCCCTTTTTTATCTTTATACCAAAAGTAAGGCACCTCTTTTTTTATATTGGGATATTCTCTCGTGTACCCCTCAACTTTTTCATTTTCTATGATATACCCCTCTTTTCATGCAAAAAAAACTTTGACCGTCAATAACTCTTGGCTACAAGTTCAGAATACGATAAAATTTTTTTCCAAATAGACCGTCTTTAAGAGGTCTTCCGTTTGAAAAAAAATTCACCGACGTCTCAACTCGTAATCGGGAATTATGGTCGGTCAAAGTTTATTCGTTAAAAAATGTTTGCCAACCATAACTACCGGCTAAGAGTTCAAAAAGCGGTGATTTTTTTTTTCAAATTGAAGGCCTTTATGAGATAATTGGTTTGGAAAAAAATTACCGTTTTCTAAACTTGTAATAGAGAATTATTGTCGGTCCAAGTTTTTTTGCGAAAAACGAGGGGTACACCATAGAAAACGAAAAAGTTCAGGGGTACACGAGAGAATACCCCTTTTATATTTGTACCAAAACTAAACACAAATAACAGTATACCTCCAGTGGTACAATATGATCATACAACCAAGTTATATCTTATCGAGCTTATGTGTACTTTTTTTGAGCTTTCTTAAAGTTAATTTTTTTTATGTTTAAGTGGGTGAGTTCAGAAAGTTTATGGTATAGCTCGACTTCTTTAAAACAAAACTCGAAAACTTTATTATATAGCTCGGGTTCTAGAGCATACAACTGGGTACAACTGGTTGTAAGATCTATTAACTAAAACTAAAGGCACAAAAAAATGACCAGGGAAAAGATGTAATTCTTTTTTTTTTTTTTGTCTTTGTACCTGATTCAAAGTTTAGACAGTTCTGATTTATAGATTTATAGAGTAGAAACAAAAAATTAGGCCATTATAAACTGTTCAAAAAATACAATATTGCTCAAAACCTATACATATAATATAATTTTAGTCAAAAATTAAAACATAACTTATAACATTTAAAAGCTATGAATAAATACTTATAAACTCAATTACGTAATAAACAGTGATATAATACATCATACACATGAGCTCAACTACAAATTAAATTTGAAGTAAATATTACGAGTATAATGTACAGAGGTTATTTATATCACAAATTCTCATTTGTGACAGAGAGTATCTGGTCAAATAAAAAACAGTAAGTTTTATTGAATGCAGACATATCCGTCACAAACTGAAGACGGATCAAGTAATACCCAAGTCGGTAGATAAGACAAAAGTAGAATGCGCAGAGAGTAGCATTTTGCTTTTGTCATATCTTCCCACTTGACTATTACTTGACTCGTCTTCCGCTTGTGGTGGATATGCCCGTTTCAATGAGAATTTGTGAATAAAAAAAATTAGGCTTCATATCAAATAAAACAGGTATTTCCATCAATCCGACACAATGGCCTGCTGGCCTGGCACTATAGTTCAGTTTCTTCCCAGTTTTGCGTTGGCCCCTTTAATTGCCCCCACAATTTCCGACATCGATGGACGAGCTTCTGGTTCATCACTCAAGCACGAGATTGCAAGCTTCCCAATCCTCTCTATATCCTTCCCATTTTTCCTCATTTCATCGCCCAATTGCCTGACCAACCCGGGCAACTGATTCGTCTGGATTTTAAAGCTCACAAGACGAGAATAGCGCTTCCCAAATAATATTTCAAGTACCACAACTCCAAAGCTGTAGACATCAACTTTCTCCGTTATTTTCCTAATACCCTTTGAAGAGTTTAGGATTCAAGTACCTAAGAGGAGAGGGGGTGAATTAGGTACTATTTTAAAAATTTCAACTTAGTCTTTATTGAATTAAAGCAAGTTGGTTGATAATGTGAAGAACAAATGGATACATCAAGTAATATTGATTCATTAAGAGTGTATCACGATGTTTAAGAAGATTGCGATAAAGGCAACATTGATCCGATCCGTTGCTTGTATGTCTTAGCTCATAAGAGAAGGCTATCGACCAAAAGCAACAAAGATGTCGATCGTTGTTAAATAAAACGTGGATTAACAATCGAGTAATGAAAATGCAGCGGAAATTAAAATAAGAAAGATTAACACGATGCTTTTGAATTGGTTCGGCCAACTCCTAAAGGCCTACGTCCAATCTTCTTTTATTAATAAGTTTAAGTGATCTAGTCCGACTACTTAGACACTTACAAATAAAAGGACCAACAACCTACTCCGGTTGCGACACAAGTCTCAAGACTACTCCGTCTAGAAACTTAAGACTCTTACTAGAATGATTACAAAGATCAAGTTTCCTTAAACTGATTCTATGAAAGAATTGATAAGGACAACTTATAGATCAATCGATTCTAGGCAATAGAACGTAATACTTAAGGCAACGGTAGTGAAGACTGTTGCCACTGGAAGACTTAGAAATATTTTGCAAATGAAGTAAAAAGCTTTGAGTTCTTAAAAACAAGTTTGCAAAACACTTTGAAAATTCTCTGGAAAAAGTCTTGAGAAAATGAAGGAGAAGAGTGCTCCTTTTATAGGGAAGCAAACTAGGGTTTAGAAGTCAAGACATGAGGTAGAAAACAAATAATTTTGACTTGCCCAAGTTTGCACAAAATAGAGCATTCTTCCAAAGGTTAAAGAAGAAAAGGAGCCTTGTTACTATCTTGAAAGGGCCTTTGAAAATCAGTCAAGGTAAGATGGACAATCAAGTGAGGACATTTTAGAGGAACAAATTTGGAAAGAAACAAGTTCTTCTTTCTAAAAATCATGATGAAAATTATTGCCACTTTGAGTTAAGACCTTTTGAAAGATGCCAATAGAATATCCTTTTCTAAAACAATAACCTTTTACAAGATTCAAATATCAGAAATGTGTATTTCATAATAGAAGTTTATATTTTCGAAATATGAATATTTTGAAAATGAAGACTTCTTCCAAGTGACACGAGTTGAAGCAACGGTCTGACTGACTGTTGCCTTAGTAAGCAGACTGTTGTTCAACAACAGTCTTGCTTACTGTTGCCTTAGTACTACACCCTTTTACCTATACATAAGTGACTCATTATTACAACACAATCCTTGGGTAGCTTGTTCAACACGTTTTGACCACAATCACTTGATAATCACTTGATTCGGAGGTTGGACTAAATCCTGAAATAAAACATCTTAAGGCAAGATTAGAGTGGGTTTGTCATCATCAACAAAAGTGTTCTAACACCCTTCACAATCTCCGGGGCTGCATACCCGAGGGTTCCACATGCACAGCATGCGGTTGAAGTGCTACTTTGATCCCTTTCTAGTAGCTTTGATATCCCGAAATCACACAGCTTGGCGTTCTTTTTATCATCTAGAAGCACATTAGCGGGTTTCAAATCGCGATGTAAAATCTTCTTCTCGCAATTCTCGTGTAGGTACGCTAGCCCTTCAGCAATGGCTAAGACTATTCTCTTCTTTTCAAGCCAAGAGAGCATCTTTTCGGGATTAGTCCCGAAAATCCAACTCTCAAGTGGACCGTTACTCATGTACTCGTACACTAACAACTTATGCTCGTCTTCAACACAATACCCGATCAACTTCACCAAATTAAAATGACTTATTCGACCTAAGGCCTCGACCTCGTTCTTGAAGTCATCAACTGTGCTATGTAACTGGTTCAACCGTTTCCCCGCAACAAGTGTTTCATTCATCAGGCCTTTATATACTCGACCGAATCCACCCTTTCCAATTACATTTTCAGAATCGAAATTGT
The DNA here is from genome assembly GCF_048544455.1 of Silene latifolia. Taxonomy (NCBI): domain Eukaryota; kingdom Viridiplantae; phylum Streptophyta; class Magnoliopsida; order Caryophyllales; family Caryophyllaceae; genus Silene; species Silene latifolia. Next base: position 17,829,114 of record NC_133535.1, read on the forward strand.
TGGAGAGAGTGAAGATATTGTGGGGGTAATATTGTAGATGGAGTGATTAAAATAAGTATTGTTGTTGGGTGATGTGATTAAAATAAGTATAAAACTTTACCAAAAATGGAAATAAGGAGAGTATTGTGAATAGACGAAAAAGGAAAGGGGGAGAGTTATTGAGAATAGGAGGGAGTATATTTCACGCTACTACTAGTAGACCTGGCAAAAGCAACCCGACTCGATTTACCCGTCCCGAAAAAACTGACACGAGACCTGAAGTGACCCGAACTACATCACCCGAATGTGACCCGAAAACCCGAATTGACCCCGACCCGACCCGACCCGAACATGACTTCTTAACCCGTACTGGCCCGGCCCGAAAATGACCCGATCCGAAACCACCAAACCCGAAAATGACCCGACAAAATATAAATCTAATTGAACCGAAAAGACTTGAAATGACTATTTCTCTGTTATTCATTGACCCGAAAATGACCCGATCCGAAACAACACGACCCGCTTAACTCGAAACAGATCCGACAACAAACCCGAAACAGACCCAAAACCCGAAAAGACCCATCCCGACCCGAATTAACCCGAACTCAACGAGAGACCTGAATTGGCCTGACCCGAACCCGACCCGTTGACCAGTTTTGCCAGGTCTAGCTACTAGCAAGATTGAATCTACCTTGACAAGACGACCAAGACAGAATCAAAAGAGTAGTCCAAGATTGACACCAGGCAGGAGAGGACAACGGTCATATATAAAGTCAATATTTGACAAAGTCAAGAATAATTGTATAAGATTATTAGCTTAGTGCATTTATATGGTAACTAAGAGAGAAATTATGATGAAGATTTGGTCATAAAGAGGATGCATTAATCGGGTAATAAAGTAAATTCAAGAAGGCAATCAATGACGTCATTAATGGAGAATTTTGGCTCTTAAATGGTGAACATTATTCTACCGTTCAGGAAAGCTATATAAGAAACAACAAGGATCATTTGAAGACATTATCGTCTCACACATTACAAGCTACATACACAATCACATGCATTCGAGAATTACAATACTTAGAGCAAAATACTATATTGTGATCATCATACTTATACTCTCTCAAATTATAGTGAAATTCTCTCCTCGACATTCACAATCCCACTTGCTTCAACACTCGACATCTCTGCAATGTATGGTCTTCGCATGCGAACCTGCTCTAATACCACTTGTCACGCTTTGGTTACTTTGACACTAGAAAACCAAGCTCGTGTGCCACTTAACTCGCACCTCTTTGCAAGCTAAGTCAGGCAACCTCTTTGCAACGGAATATTATAAGTTTTATAGAGGCTAAATGTCGGATAAGAAGGCTAGACACTAAGTGTGGAAAGGTTACACACGTATATTACACTTCAATGTTTGATAGAATTAAAGGCTTGGATACAATGTTTGGTGTGTGTGTTTAGTAGGATGTTTGGTGTGTGTGTAGTAGGCTTGGAAGCCAAAGCGTGCTACCCTTTGTTATACCCAATCTAAAGTTAGCTATACAATTTCCACACATTTTCTAGGCAATTTTAATTTAAATTAGGGTCTCGGATCAAAAGATGAGACTCCATACGCGTACACGCATCGCCCACGCGTACACGCATCGCCCATGCTTAGACATATTTTCGTAATTCGTAACATCTGAACAATTCTAGTTATACAATTGTTTATACACAAAAGTAACAAACAAAATGAAAGACCAATTCAATAACAAGAGTAGGCAACAATGTCGACCTAAGTGGTAGATGGATCAAAGCTTGGGGTCAACAGTCAATTATATTATAATCTAGTTGTTTTAATTATAATATTGCTAAAACCTATACTCTAATCTGTTGCTTTCTTCATATAATCACGTTACTTTGGTCTATTCCTTCTTGAATTTTCCGTCTTATTGCTAATTTTTAATTAGTTTATTGATAATAGTCCACAAGTAGTGTAGACAATCTCAAAAATTGGAAGCTACATTAGTGATTACTGATTAGTACTTGAAAACTACATTTTTTACCATAAAAATGTTATCATTTACAAATGATTACATCTGATCATATAAATGGTCACACAAGTCTGTCTGAAAAGAATAAACTATCTGAAATGAGACCTACTGATCATTTTCAAGTTACTTAACTTTGTGTAATTAACCTATTTATATCCACCAGGCCCGGCCCAAGTCAGGCGGGCCGGGTCCGGGTTAGCAAGGCCGACCCGCACTAATAACCACCCCTAATTGGGATCCTCTTTATTTTCGTTTCTTTCCATATCCTTTTATCAGAGCGGAGCATGTAGATTATATGTCGAATAATTTATGGTCATAAACTCATAATTCCACGCAATGGATAATTAGAAGAGCGTAAAATAATATCCTATAAAGTATATATAGTTACTAGTCTAATGGATACGAAATAGGGACAAGAGAAAATGAAGAGAACTAACACGAATTACACCATCATTTCCCCAGTCCCTTATAAATAATCAAATCTGGTTGTAGATACACTCTAAAAGAGGTTATTTAAGGACGATTAATAATCGAGTCATATGACTCGAGTTCCTGTACTTAACACTTCAACAAAAACAAAACATGTAAAATCAACAAAATTTGCAAAATCCTGATCAAAACAATAAATGCAGGACGAAGATGCTATAGTTCAGTTTCTTCCGAGTTTTGCGTCGGCCCCTTTGATTGCACCCACAATATCTGACATTGATGGACGAGCTTCTGGTTTATCACTTAAGCACGAGATAGCAAGCTCCCCAATCCTCTCTATATCCTTCCCGTTTTTCCTCATTTCATCGTCCAATTTCCTAATCAACCCCGGCAACTGACTCGCCTCGAGATTAGTTTGATTCGAGCTCACGAGACGATAATATCGCTTCCCAAACACCACTTCAAGTACCACAATTCCAAAACTATAAACATCAACTTTCTCTGATATTTTCCTAATACCCTTGACAATCTCCGGGGCTAGATACCCGCGGGTTCCGCAGCATACGGTTGAAGTGCTACTCTGATCCCTTTCTAGTAGCTTTGATATCCCGAAATCACACAACTTGGCATTCTTATTGTCGTCTAGAAGCACATTCGCGGGTTTCAAATCACGATGTAAAATCTTCTTCTCGCAATTCTCATGTAGGTACACTAGCCCTTCAGCAATGCCTAAGATTATTCTCTTCTTTTCAAGCCAAGAGAGCGTGTTTTTGGGATTAGTCCCGAAAATCCAACTCTCAAGTGGACCGTTCTTCATATACTCGTACACTAACAACTTATGCTCGTCTTCAACACAATACCCGATCAACTTCACCAAATTAAAATGACTTGTTCGACCTAAGGCCTCAACCTCGTTCCTATAATCATCAATTCTTCTATGTGACCGGTTCAACCGTTTCACCGCAACAGGTGTTCCATTCATCACGCCTTTATATACCTTACCAAATCCACCCTTTCCAATTACATTTACATAATCGAAATTGTTGGTCATTAATTTTACTTTACTATAACAGAATTTTTTTAACGAAAAGACTTGCTCGTCGAATACTTGCTGGGGCTGCTTTCCTGCTGCCTTGTTGTTCCAATTACGTTCCTTTTTTTTGGATTTTTTCTTTACGACTTGGATCCAAGGGTGTTGTTCCAAATCTTCTATTTGTTCTTGTTCTTTGACTTCTTTCTTTACATCATTGACTTGGATCGGGTGTTGTCCCAACGACACTTCCATATTTTCGGGTTTTTTCTTTACATATTTGCGTTGACCCGGTTGAGGTCCTTCGACTACTTCCTTCAGGAATTGCTGCTTTCCATCCGCGTCTAGTTGGACCCTTGTAACTTTTTCCGGCAGCTTTCGTACCGCCATAAAAATGTCATGTTGTTTAACCACATGTTCCAAGGATGTGGTAACTGATCTTTGACTATCCCTCCGGTTGTGCCATCGTAGACAAACAACCAAACCCAAAATTATAATCACAACTATAATCATAAACCCAACGACCGTGCGTCCGTGCCCACGTTGGGCTTTTCTTCAGACGGCGGATAACTAGATGGTGCAGGACTCACAACCACCGCCCGAAGACCTTACAACGATGACGATTCAATGAAAAAATGTCAATGCTAAGGAATTTATTTGCCACAATAGAAAAATAAGGAATTGGATGTGTGAATTTGTTATTGTCAAAGCTAACATAAACTAAATTAGGCAAAGAAGCAAAGGAACTAAGGAAGGAACTAAGGAAGGTACTAGGGATAATTCATTGATGAGCTATGCTAGCAAAATATACTTCCCGTCCGTCCCGATCAATTGTTATCCTTCGATTTTGGCACAAAGACCAAGAAAAAAGGAGGGAGTTAATTATAAGATGACAAGTGGATCAAATCGAAAGTAAAAGATTAAATTGTTCATCAAATGTATTCCTAAAATAGAAAGGAAAACAATTGACTGAGACATCAAAAAAACAACAACAAATAACAGAACAAAGGGTGTAATATTTATATATTTTTTTGGTTAAAGGGATGTAATATTTATATGTCATCATAATAAAGAGTACGATAATTTTGGAATATGTGTCATCAACAATAGTGCGATCAAATAATTTAATATCACAATTAAATCTCATGTTAATTATATAGTCAAATGATCATCATTAATCGGTAATGATTGACTAACTAGAGTTTGACATTACTGTCGTTTGACGGAGGTGATCAGTTGATCCCTTAAGGTCACACCTAAAGGACAATTTCCTTAATAGACAAATTAATTAATTGTATGACGATACAAGTTAATCAATTCCTTAAAATTGAACAATTCATTTGTTAGAGAGAATACTTATATCTTATTGTAATGGGATTAAATAAGATTTATTTTAATAATTAAAATATCTTATTACTAAAATTGATTATTGTTTGTGAAACAATAGAGATAAGAATGAATGGTTAATTATAATTACAAGATGTTGTGAATTATAATTATATGACCCATTTTATTTATGTGATCAAATATCACTAGTCAATTTATTGTACGTGATTTAATTAATTTATAAAATGATATTTATTTGATAAATATGCATTAAATTAACTAATAACATGTAACATACTACATGTGACATATTGTGTGACAAATGACAAATTGACAAAATAAAATGGTAGTCCATTTTAAGTGAAATGGACCGAAATCATGGAGGGTGAAGGGTGTGAGGATGATATTATTTTATGAAATAAAGCAAGCATCATCATAGCTAGTGCATACTAGCTTACACACCTAATATATTAAGAAGACCAAAAGTAAAAGGAAGATGCCAATTTTTGGCACCTAGCCCTTGCCCCAACCGGTTTTCGCCTCCTCTTTTCCTTAAGAGATTTGTTCACTACTCAATTCATTCATTCATTTTACATGCTATTTGGCTATTCTCTCCTACTTCTCTCTAAAACAAGCTTTTAGAAATATTAATTTGTTCACCTAATATTATAACAACCATTGGATTACTAGTGTAGTAATAAACATAATATTGGAATCATTTTAAGGAATCATAATACACTAATCTAGTTAATTAATATATTATTTTTGAGGGATTTGTCTTGGGTGCAATCAAAGGAGAATCTCTACATTGGGATTTTTGGAGGATCATCCACCATTTTAAGCTCAAGAACAAATAAGGAAGGTGACCTTATTTGTGCCCATTATTTCGAACCATATAACAATGTAAGGGACATTGTTTTTCCTATTAATCTCTTATTTTGTTATGCATGCACTAGATCTAAAGAACAAATATTAAGAAGTTAATTAGTTCACTATTAGAAGAGTCTAATAATAGGTGTATGAACCTAACAAGTGGTATTAGAGCATAGGATGTTACATGCATAATCGGTTTGGTTTTTCCGAGTTAAAGGTAACTTAATTAAAACTAAAAATTTGTGATTTATAAGAGTAAGTCACGAAATCATGATGCATATTATATATTCTCGTCCTAAAATGTTTTAGGTCATTTTTATGATTTATTGTTCATTTTTATGATTTTTAGTGAAATAATTACATTTTTATGAGTAAAATGAAGTTTTATTCACTAAAATAAGTTAACCTTCACTACTGGCAGTGATTTTTAGTATGATCTCACATGTATATTTTATGTATTATATGTAAAGTTTCATATTAATGGGATTAATATTTCATGATTTATGATTTTTATGTGATAAAAATGGCATAAATGGAGGTTAAATGACTAAAATTGGTTAAACTTAGTTTCTGACCTTGAAAATTCTATATGACCTCACATGCATATTTTAATTATTATTTGTAAAATATCATATTAATTTGATTAGTAATGCATGATTTATGATTTTTATGAGATAAAAATGGATTAAGAGAGGTAAAATGGTTAAATATAGTTAAACTTCGAACTAGGCCATTAGATTTTAATATATTGTCACATGCATGATTTATACACTGTATGTAAATTGTGAGATGAAATAATTTCATATTGCATGATTTATGAATTTTTAGTGTAAAAATGGCATAAATAGTGACTATTTTAGCATAAATAGCTAAAACGACTTGCATGGTATGAGAAAATTATTTTAGGTTGCATTAATATCCTACTTATCATATCTAAAGTTGTAAAATTTATTGGATTAATTTTTGGATACTTTAGATGTTTTATGAGATAAAACTGATAAATTGCAACTATATTTTCTCGAAATAAATTCGAAAATTTTAACCATGATTTTTGACATTATTAGTGTCATGAAATTATTCCAGAATGTTCAAAAATTTAAAATTTAAAATTCAAATTTTGAAATTATTGTAATTTAATTTGGATTTATTGTCAAAAATGAGCATAAAATTAAATCAAGTTGAATTATTGTCAAAAATTGAGTGATGAGTAATTTTTGAGTCCTAAGAAGGTTAGGATAATTAACTTGAGATTGAATTTGATTTAAGTATTGATTTTTTATTTTAATAAGTTATTATCACGCATTACCATAAAACCGGGTTATATAAACGACATAAGTTAAATAGGGCGATTTGGCACATAATTTGGCATGATAGACACATATTATAATGCTGCATATTTCAATTGTTGAATGCCTTTTTATTTATATAATTTTGAATTATGTAATTTTATCTTAGTATGGCCTTAGTTTTAAATCGATATTACCCGTAATGAAAGGGAATATTGATTCGGTTGTAATTTAATGTGATCTCGTATCACTTTTATTTTTACTAGTTTTTCATATTAAAAATGTATAATAGGAATAACTTTGTATTTTTATTATTATTTGTAATTATGGAGCTTCTTCAAGACGGTGTCATTCGGGAAGCCGTTCCGACAAAGACGGTGTTCTTGGAATGCGTGCCACTTGAAGATTCAAGGGACCAAAGGAGTTGGTTTTCGAATATGTAATAGATTATTAGATTTTCTATTTCAGGAAGGCCATGCTAGGAATTTATTATTATTGCTTTGCATTTCTTTTAATATGTTGCATGCATTGCCAAATCGCCATAACAACACATGCATGTCATATCGAGTCATCGAACGTGTCAATTATAACTATCGTAGTTCACCGCTTTAGTTCACTTAAAACGTGATAGATAATAAATTGACAAAACCTCTCACTAAATAATAATTGAGAATTAGCCTTACCAAATAGTAGAAACCATGAGTCCCAATTTCATGAGGAAGTAGGCTCGGCTCACCGGGGGGGGGCTAAACTTGTTACGTTGGGTAAGTGGGTAATAAAATGTTATTACATCGAAATTTGGATTGAGCTCAACGGAAGTATTCGTGACCGTAGTCGCATGTGTTCCGGGCTAAAGATAAATATTAAAGTAATTTTATCGACCAAGAGTTCTAGAAGTAGAATCGATTAAGAGTTATTCAACCGAGTTATATTGATAAGAGATGAATCGGCTCACCGTGCCCGAATTGATATGAATTTGGATCTCGGGATCATTTATAATAGTTGGGTAGAGGTCACTATATAAATGCTTAAAACTTGTTTAAAACGTTTACAAGTATAATTAAAACGATAGATGTTTATTAATTCTTTCACTTCCTATTTTGTAGTCGAAATCGTTTTGTCAATTGCAAATGGCAACTCCAGTCACATCCGCAACCACTAGCTCCAACACTCTCACCAATGTTTCATGGCTCCGATCCTTCATGGATCGTTGTAAGTTAGAAAAGAATGGGTCCAATTTCGCCGATTGGGACGCGCAACTTCGCTTGGCCGCGGAGGGTGACGACAAGCTTCGTTACCTTACCGAGGCCTCTCCCGCCGAACCTAATGCTAGATCTACCACCGCCGCTAGGCAAGCCTGTGAGGTTTACCAAAAGGAGTCGGTCACGATCAAGCCGCTTCTCATCCAAAAGCTTGTTGTTGCTTGTTGCTTGATTTCAATAATCGTATTGCTTACTTTTATTGCTTTCGTGTCCCGGGCTTGATAATCGTGACTAGGATTCCCGACATTCACCCGAGTCCCGAGAAACGTGCTAGTGGGCGATCCCTCACTAGTACGAGACCCTTGTTGCTTGCATTCTTGCCCTAGAGTTGGGCAAGGGTGCGCAACACGATCCAACAAAAGTACCGGACCGTGACACCGGGCCACCCTGTGATATTAAGACAAAGGTTTTATATGAAAAAGGCGCTAAAACTACAAGCGCATATGCAACTAGTAGACCAGGCAAAACGGGTCAACGGGTCAGTTCGGATTTCTCATTGATTTCGGGTTAACTCGGGTCGGGACGGATCATTTCGGGTTTCGGGTATGTTGGTCGGGTCAGTTCCGGGTCAAGCGGGTCGAGTTGTTTCGGGTCGAGTCATTTTCCGTTCAATTAGAGTTACATTTTGTCGGTTCATTTTCGGGTTTGGTGGTTTCGAATCGGGTCATGTTCGGGTCGGGTCGAGTCAATTCAGGTTTTCGGGTCACATTCGGGTAATGTGATTCGGGTCACTTCGGGTCAGCCTTTTCAGGTCGGGTTGCTTTTGCCAGGTCTATATGCAAGTAGAAGAAAGCTTGATGAATCTATATATATATATATATATATATATATATATATATATATATATATATATATATATATATATATATATATATATATATATATATATATATATATAGAGAGAGAGAGAGAGAGAGAGAGAGAGATTGGATTTGGTGATTTTGGTTCTTATGGTGAGTTGTGAGTTGGGGGAATCTCAACCATTAGATTAAATTAGAGATGAGTGGCCAAGATTAATCTTAGTTGTCATATAAAAGCTTTGTTATTTAGTTTATTTTTTATTTTTTCTAGTGCTACTCTTTTTATTTTTTACTTTAATTTTTTTATCTCGTTTTTTTTTTACCTCGTGTTATTATGCTTTTTTTTACAACTTTGATTTTTTTTTTCTCTTATGTTTTTATCTAATTTTCTCATTATGTTACCTTTTTTTCCTTTTCTTTTTGTACCAAATTTTTTTTTGCTTGAATTTTTTTTCACTCTTATTTTTTTTTTACCTCGTGTTATGTTGTTATTGTGCTTTTTTTTAACTTGATTTTTTAACGACTTTGATTTTTTTTCTCTTTTTTTTTACCACATGTTATTGTGATGTTATTGTTATTCCGCTGTTATTGTGATGCTATTATGCTGTTACTTTGATTTTTTTTACGACTTTGATTTTTTTTCTTTTTTTTACCACGTGTTATTGTGCTGTTATTCTACTGTTATTCTGCTATTATTGTGTTGTTATTCCGGTGTCACTTTGATTTTTTTTACGACTTTGATTTTTTTTTTTTACCACGTGTTATTCTGCTGTTATTGTGATATTATTCCGGTGCTACTTATATTTTTGTACTACTTTGATTTTTTTTTACTACTTTGATTTTTTTACTCTTTTTTTACCGCATGTTATTGTGCTATTATTCTGGTGCTATTGTGATGTTATTCCGGTGCCACTTTGATTTTTTTTACTACTTTTGATTTTTTTTACTTTTTTTTTTCTATCACGTGTTATTGTGCTGTTATTCTGGTGTTATTGTGATGTTTGTGGACAGCGGGCCGCCCACGGGGGCGCTTGGTGAAGGGGCTCGAAAACAAGCGTTTGCATTTCGTAAGGAGTCGCCACCAATTTTTATGGGAAATTGGAACCGTTCGAATACCTCGTGTCATGTCAAGACACAAAGTAGTGACATGAACACTAAGCAATCGTTACCCTTAGCATTCTATGTCTAGAATGACTCTCGTGGATGCCAATGAACACGGGTGCTCACGGAGATCTGGAGTAAGGGGTGAGGGTACGTATTAGGAAGCTCTTTTGATCGAACACCTAATCCCGCCCGCCTCGATAGCGGCCTCTACTAATGATTAGGGAAGTTATTCGTACTCGATATATCGTCGGCTACATGCATGCAATGCAACATCCATAGATTAATCCTAACATGTGAGAATTTAACTAAGTCGGTGAAACACGTAATTAGCAATCAATTGGGTCGAAGTAGGAGTTAATGCTCATTTACATGTGAAGCATACAAGCAATAAAAGAAATACAATAATTATAAATTACAATAAATATAAATTACAATAATTACATCGGAATAGGCGATTTATGTCGAAAATACCGCTAAAACGGATGGTTTGAGAAAAAAGGAAAAGAAGAATAAAACACGACAGATCAGAAGGTGATAATACGGATATTAGTTGATTAATACGTAGCCTAATTAAACTAGGTCAAGGCAGAAAAGGAGTTCAGGGACAGAATTCACCCTGAACAGTAGCGCGAGCATCGCGCCCTTTGGAAGAGGCGCAGCAGTTGCTGCGTCTGTTCCAAGGGTGAGTTCTGGCTGTGAAGCCGGAACTGCAAACCGTTAATGTTATTTGTTAATTTAAGGGATTGATTACGATTTTAGACTCGGATGAAAGTGATTAATGAATTATTTACATATGATTGAGGTCATAAAACAGTAAAACATGGATGAGACGGAAACAAGACAGATTAATTATGTGAAGGGTCGATGTTAATGAATGATTAATTAAACTAACTAACTAAACGAATTACTAACTAAACATGATGAATGACGACGGATTAATGACTAAACAGGTGAAAATATATCAACAATGAATCCCAGAAACTCAATATGGACGAATTGAATCTCTAAAACCCGAATTGAATTTAATGACGAAAACCCGCAAATATGAATTACTTGGGATTTAAGTCGGATTAGGTGAATTAAAACATGTTAATGATGATGGATAATATGTGCATGTGAATTATTAAACTATCATGATGAAGAATTAATGATTTAACAAAACAAAAGAAATAAATTTGATACGAATTACGAGAGGACGGAGGAAGAAGAAAAGAAGCAGAATCTGCGGCGGCCCTCACGAAGAGGCGCAGCAGTTGCCGCGCTCCTTCGAAGAGGCGCAGCGGTTGCTGCGTCTTTTCTCGACGTCTGTCTACTGGAAATCCGCAAAAAAGGTTTTAAAGACGGTTTCAGAAATCAGTTTTAATGAGGTACTTTCGACATAAATCTTACAATGGTGATACGATAAATAAATACAATAAATAAAAGAGAGATTAATACACCCTCAGACTTACATGTTGACGAAACGAGAAGAACTAAGAAGATCGATTAGTGAATGCTCGACGCGAATGCAAGGAAAGAGTGCCCTCGTAAGAGGAAAACGATTTAACAAGTTGATTAATTAGATTGATTGAGTGTAGTGGTCAAATTGGTCGGTCATGCAACGGAGAGGCTGGTACCCGGAAAGATCCGAGCTTACGTGGTCGGAAGTCCAAGCACGTAGGCGCCAATTAGTAAGAACGAAGTCTAGAATGCAAAGGGAGAAGAGAAGGGCGGACACTCGCGTGAGAAATATGAGGAACGAAAGCTCCTATTTATACTAATCACGCGAAGGAATAGGGTTTCGGAGACTCTTTGGAAGTGAATCTCGGAAAGATATAAAAAAGATACGTAAATCATGCAAAGAAGGGCCTGGGAAGAGGCGCAGCAGCCACTGCGTCTCTTGGAAGAGGCGCAGCAGGTGCCGCGTCTATTCCCATGAGGTTTCCTCCTGCTTAAGAAAGATTTCCGCGTTTGAGTTATGGTAGGACGGAAATAATTCGATTATCTTTTGAATATTACGGGATATTATTTGCCAAAAGATAAAATTTGAGAAGTATGGAATAGAAATATCCTAACATTCCAACATTCGACTCGGGATTTAACATTATCGAAAAATGGAGACGGTTTTTGACCCGACTCGAATGTACTCTAATTACTGCCAAAACGACCGTATCGGCACGTAGATGACAACTAAGAGGTTGACATTAATATTTGAGCAATCACTTGACGATAATCTTACGAACTGTCACTAATCGTTCCGCGAATCAAACATGCGGCCCAATCATCACCGGGTGGTTTGCGAGAGGTGCAAAAACGAGGTGTCTCTGAGCCCCCACTTTGACTGAGGCTTGGACAAGGCGAAAGTCAAAGTATAGCCATCAGGTCAATCGAAGATTACAACCTGACGACTATGGCGACGCGAGGCGGCTCAAGGGGTCTGAGCCAAGGACCTATCGTCGGGAACATTTTAGAGTCTGTCGACTATCGGGGAGGGTCGTTTAAAGTCCATTAGACTACGTAAGGAGGCTCGCCAGCCATAAGAAGAGACCATACCTGAGATTTAACCGGACTTCGCGGGGAAACAAGAGATATTGAAAACAGCAGGACGTCGGTAGAAACTGCTGGGGAATTCTCTTGCGTCGGTCTCAAGCGAACTCTGGCGAAATTTGGAGGTTGACTCTGCTTGCGTTGGTCTCAAGCGAACTCTGGTTGGAGAATATATCGACGACTAGGAACATCTTGATCGTCGTGAAAGAAAGTCTTGGGTGAGCAGTACTGCAAAATACTACTGCGCTGGACATAAAATCGAGCAATACTGCGAAATACTGCTGTGCGGGATAAAATGAATTCGGACGATACTGCAAAATACTGTCGCGCTGGATAAAACATGGGCCGGAACGAAAGGAAATCGTCGAAACGGACCAAAATGATAAAACGTTATCGAGGAAGAGGCGCACCAAAGATGGGCCCACGAATAACGAACTCATAACGGACTTTTGAAAATCCATATGGAGGGAAACAAAGGAAGAGGCGCAGCAAGAGCTGCGTCTCTTGGAAGAGGCGCAGCACCTGCTGCGTCTTTTCCCCAATTCATCAATTCTGCGTAAAAACGCGAAAATCAGAAGGTTCATGTTCATTATTTCGAAACACAAATCACTCCATTCTCTCTCAAATCTTCACCATTTTCGTCGAGGTTGGATTCAAAAGCTTGCTTAAAATATGACTAATCGAGGTATGTGCTTTAATCTTGCATTAATCTTCCATATTTGTCGAATTTTGAGCCGCGAACATTAGGGTTTTCGACCCTTTTGATCGAAAATTTGGGGCTTTTCCCCCAAATGGATTTGTCTTGCCAAATTGATGCTAGAAATGGATAATAGGTAATGTTAGGAACATAACCATGTATTTACTTCGAATTTTCATCGAGTTTTGAGCTCTTGAGCGAATTTTGAGACGGTTTCACAGCTAGATCGTAAATTGCTTCGAAAATAGCCTTAGGATTGCTCATTGGCGATGAAATTTGATATTTGGGACCCTTGGATGATGGGTAAACTCTCCACCATCTTGGAATTTTGGTTTGTGACAACTTTTTCAGGACACTTTTTAGGGCATAACCGCCATCATAGCGAAATGCTGCCGAATTTTCGACTTGAACCCGAGACTAGGCCTTGACTCGGACTTGACTTGACCCAACCCATCACACGAGTGATTGAGTTGGTTTGAACATGGCCAAGGATGGCCAGAAATGGGGAATTCCCGGGCCTTGAAGGCTCGAAAATTTCTTAACAAAGGCTTGTCGTCATGGGACGCGGCCTGAATTTGCTTTAATGTTTGCAGGTGACGATGCTTCTACTTCTGGGAGAGATCCCATGGACATAGATGCCGCCGTTGTTGAGGAGGCTTTGGAGCAGGCCTTCACCGCTGCGGTGATGGCTGCTGCGGACGAGGTTCCCGAGGAGGAGGTTGCTGAGGAGGAGGAGATTCCGAGACGGGCCCACCTCGGACGAGGAGGTCGTCAGCTGAGAGGTGCTCTTGCGTGGGCTGAGACCTGGGAGAGTAGGCACCTCGTGTGGGCTGCAGAGGGTCACTTGTCCTACAGGACGGTGAAGAGCTTGGTAAATAGGAATTCCCTAACTCATTACCTATCCTTTTCTATTTTTGTTCAAATTTCTTTCAAATTTACTCAAAACTAAAGATAGCTTTGTTTCGAATCACAATAGGAGGCCGGGAACATCCGGTCGTTCTCGGGGTACACGACGGCGATGGAACACTACGAGCGGCTGTCGGAGGAGGAGAGAGCCATGATCGAGCGCGGAGCGCTTGGTCCCCTGGTTCAGGTTTGGAGGGATATCGTGAAGAGGAAGTTGCGGGCCAACCTTAGCCTGGTCCGCGCTTTCTTGGATCGATTTTGGGACACGACTTCCACGTTTCACCTGCCTTTTGGTGAGGTGGGAGTCACCTTGGAGGACTACGGCATGATTTCAGTCCGCCGTGCGGGATCGAGGAGATGGTGTGGCGGAGACGGCATGAGGGCGGATTCGGCCGAGGCGAGGAGGTTGATCGGTGGAACTCGTCGCCGAAGGCTGTTGCGTCTTGGGTTTGGTACCCAGTACCTACGTTCGAGATTACTTTGCGGGGAAGACCCCGGCATCGGTGGTGATCGATGGGAGGGAGACGGCTCCTCCTCCTTGTACAGCCGAGCAGAGGGCTCGTCTGTGGCTTTGGTGGTTCTTGTCTTCGATTTACCTCGGAGACAAGGGTGAGAGGCTGTCGACGAAGCTTCTCCCCTTTCTTTCTGACCTGAGTTCCCTAGGGCGTTGGGATTGGGTCATCTTGGTTTTGCGGTCCTCATCCGCTTTATGAGGGCCATGGTTCGTCCGGAGTTGATGGAGAAGGGGACTTCTCCTGGCGCTGTCGGACCTGGGCTACTGTTGGAGGTATGAACCTTCCTTTAGACCAAAGTAAATTCCTTTCTTTTATCAAAGATCGAAAGATCGTCATTGACTATTCTGTTTTACAGGCGTGGGTGTACTCTTACTTTCCGGGCCTCGCGCCCAAGAGGACGGAGCCGTTGGAGAGGGCCTATCCCGTGGTGCGGGATTGGGTCATGTGCCGGACGAAGAGCAAGCGTTCTTCTCACAATGTCTACCGGCGGGATGTGAACGCCCTTCAGCTGAGCAGCGTGAGTATCCCATTGTATGCATTACATATTTCTTGTCCTTTGCTCTTAATCGATCATAGGAATGATCTCTGCCTTATCTTGTCGCAGTGGGTGCCCAGACCTTGGGCGGAGTACGCTCGAGCGCCTCCTTTTGTTGCTGAGGTCCTTCGACCTAGGAGCCCGAGTCGGCTGCTGTTGTGGACGTCGATGGGTCCTGTGTGATATCTGGGCGAGCGTATGACTCGTCAGTGCTCTCGGGGCGCGTTGACGGTTCCCATCGATCCTCCGAGGACGATGTTCAGGGAGCCTTCTGAGGCTGAGAGGGAGGCGGATTTGGCTGGTGCCAGTGGCGACGACCTTCTTCTACCTGGCGAGGACTACTCGGCGTTCCTTTACGGGAGGTTGGCGTACTGGCCAGTAGTGGTGAGTATCGTTTATTTACTTGATTTGGTCTTGGGAATCACGACGAAAGATCGTCGATTAATGAGAGCTATTTGTCTTTGCAGGAGGTCGAGGCGGCGGGCATCGAGCCCCCAGTGTACCCCGAGACTCTTGAGTACACTGACGCGACTGGGAGGACGACGATCTCCGAGTTGCGTGACTTTGACGTGGCTGTGACGGATGCTGGCCTAGATGACTGGCAGCATCTGATTCGGAGGGTGAGTTCCCCTTTTGCATCGTGTAAGAACACATTTGATTGAATTTGTTCAATTCATTGAGAATTCTTTTGAAATGCAGGTCGCGCCATCTCGGTTTGTGGCACTATGGAGGGTGGCCAACCGGCTGCGAGCTACCGCCATCGAGGCACTCATCGGTGGTCGAGGTCGTCAGGTATGAACCTCATTTGTTTTTCCTTGATTTTTGATTTTCCAATTTTGTTTGAATTGATTGACATGAGCCAATTTCTTGTTGTCCACAGGCCGATCGTGAGCTGGAGCGAGAGTTGACCCAGTCTCGGGAGGAGACGGCTCGTTTGTCGAGGGAGCTCGAGTTTCGGGACGCCGAGATTGCCGCTCTTATGGCGAGGGTTGCCGAGCTGGAGGGTGCCCAGCAGTAGTCTGCGTGTTTTTGTAGACTTGATTTTGAACATTTTTGGACTTGTTTGGGGCGCAAGCCCCCAGTTTACTTGGATTTGGACTTGTTTGGGGCGAAGCCCCCAGTTGTACATTTGGACTTGTTTGGGGCGAAGCCCCCAGTTTGCTTGTACATTTGCTTTTTTGTTGTATATACGACGGCCTGAGTGCCTTTTGCTGCTGGGTGGTGTTGTTTGTACCTGCAGGTTAGCTTTTGAACAGGTTTGGTAGACAACGGTTTACGCCGTTATGCTGCCGGAATTTACATAGAAAATCACGCAACACATGCATTTTATATACACATAGGGCCTTTAATTAGTGCAAAAATGAGACTCGAAAGGACGTGTAAATGCAAAAATGCAAAAATGCAAAAATTTTGTCGGAAATGACCGGACGGTAGGGAGGGTTACCCCGAAAAAAAAAAGAAAAAGAGAAATCTATAAGTTAGAAAATGGAAGAAAAAAGAAATTAAGAAAATGAAATGACTAAGTAAATGTTGAAATAAGAAAAAGAATTAAAATGAAAACTAAATATAAAAGTGTGAGAAAAATGGCGGAAAATGTCGATGTCGCCTCGAAATGCGCGTCCGCGGATTAAGGAAACCTGAAGCATGGTAAATTTCTCGGATTTACCAAAATAAAATCCCGTAGGAATAGGAAATTATTTGTTTATAGAATTAGGAAAGATCCAAACGCGAAATCACGAAGTAAGGGGTTTGGGAAGAGGCGCGGATGAGTCACGCGTCCCTTTGAAGAGGCGCAAGCAGTGCCGCGCCTGTTCCCAAGCAGTGCGGTTCGACGGATTTTTGGAAACAGCAATTAGTATAAATAGAAGCGTCGACGAAGCTTTAAATCATATAATTCTTCCGTCTCTTCTTCGTCGATTCACACATAAAAACTCCCAATAAATTTTCAAGAGAAAATTATCATCATGAATACTTTGGAGATTCGCTTGAAGGAATGGACTAATGAGTTTTCGAACATTGAGAAGCACGATATGGGTGCTTATAACCTTGGGTCTTTATTGAGTTTGAAACTCATTAAGGTTGTAAAACCGTTCTTGGATGCTTGCCTTGATTATTGGGACCCAAATTATCATGTTTTTGCGTTCCCAGGAGGTGATATTTGTCCTTTTCCGGAGGAAATTGCTGCTATTGGCGGGTGGGACCCCGAACATCTACCTGCCATCCCTTCTACTGCTCAAGGGTATAAGAGCAAGTTTAGAGATTTGCTTGGACTTACTAGACTTGAGGTGGATCGTCTCGTTACCCCGAAAGGCGTGAGAATGCTGGATTTTATAGACCGATTCATCAACAGGGCCGACCCTACTGTCTCTTATGTGGCTAGGAGGAGAGCATTTGGCTTCTGTCTGCTGCATGTGTATGTCTTTCAGGGACATGTTGATGAAGAACTGCGAGGTGATCCCCGTCTATTGGGTCTTATTGAGCAAATGGAGCTGCGCAGGAGCCCAGCTTGTCTATGCTTAGGGGAGATCATTTTGGGTTTGGATAATAGGAAATCCAACCGCGATCTGCCGTTCTTGGGAAGTCCCGTTATCCTACAGGTAAAAGACACCCTTCTTTTTTTTTTTTTTTTTTTTTTTTTTTTTTTTTTTTTTTTTTTTTTTTTTTTTGTTTTTTTTCTTGTTTTTTTTTTCGTTTTTTTTTCTTTTTTTTCCTGGGTGTCTAATACCTGTTTTTGGTAGGTTTGGCTTATGGAACGGCTCCGATTGCTCGAGCCCCCAGTTCATGCACTTTCCTATCATGCCCGTATGATTTCGATGAGGACACGGACACTTTGTACATGGTGGACTTCACCCGGTCTGCGATTATTGGAAGAACAAGTCAAGAATGATGATGGCCCGTTGATCGTGTGGGTCGTACTGGTGGTGGCACCTCAAGTCATTCTTTGGAGTGTCTTCTTTGGATCCTACTAGGTCCGTGCGCATTCCTGGATTGGAGTTTATGATATGCATCTTCCCCGAGAGATTGATGAGGCAAGTTGGGTTGAAGCAGATGATTCCTAGGCTTGACACCGTTCCGCAAACAGCTATGGCGCTTACTACAGAGAGCCGAAGAGAGTGGGCTATGAAATGGGCCCAAAGAAACATGTGGTTCTTGAACTTCTCCTCCAATGCCTTGTGGGTGTCGGACTCTTATCTGAGGTGGAGGAAGGCTGCAACTTCGGAAGAGCGCGAAAGACTGAGGAAGCGCGAGCCCATTGATTACAAGGTGCGCGAGGGAGAGAAAGAGAAGGAGAAGCATCTGACAGAAGGAGAAGAAGAAGCCGGGTTTCAAGTCATTCATCCTTCGAAGAAATCGAAGACTACTCCTGTCGCAGAGATGGTGGTTGGCAAGAATGGAAGAGTCAGGCCTCGAGAAAGACCGTTGGTGATTAGGTCCGAAGTGGTGCAAGAGCGCCCGGCTCGAGGTCGTGACAAGAAATATGACAAGAACGACAAGGGCAAGGGAAAGATGGAGGAATAGCCCAAGTCTTATTTATTATTTAATTATTATTATTATTGTTGTAATAAGAGAGGAGGGATTTTTAGAATCCTAGCCTAATCTATTTTTATTATTTGTCGTATTATTATTATTAGAAATTGAATGAAATAAAAAGGTTAAATGGTTATGAAACCGTTGTGATTTTCTTTAATTATTCTTGTCGAATTTCAAATGCAATGCAAATGTCCTTCTATTTACATTTTAAATATGATGGTGGGTTGAATCCCGTGAAGGATTGCCTACGTATTCACTTAGAGAAAGCGAAATCAAACCCTTGCGCGTAGTTCGAGTAAATGTAAAAGAATAATTGTTCGAAGCAAGCGCTTGTAATGAACATAGAAAATAAGCATGAGCTTTTGCTTACTCGGGAGGTGCGAATTTAAGTTTGTTTGATGACATGAGGATGACAAGTTTGCCAAGATGCAAGAGCATAGTGACATTCAAATGGGCCAGGGGCCGTTTATTTAGTGCCACAAGAGCGACACTTAGGTTTACGCGAGGCGCGTTTTTGTTCCTATTCTAGGCATAGTATCGTTTCAGTTGGTCGAGATTTGTGGGGTTTGAGAACTCGTTCCCGTCTAGGTCTGTGATTCTAACCGCACCCCCTGGGAGTATTGATTTGACTAGATATGGTCCGGCCCAGTTAGGTTTGAATTTTCCCCTCGGGTCGACAGGTAAAAGAGCTCTGACCGATTTGAGAACTAAATCTCCTTCTTTGATGTTTCTTGGCCTAACCCTTTTGTTGAAAGCTCGTTTGATACGTGCTTGATATGTCTGGACATTATGTAAGGCACGAAGCCTACGTTCATCCAGGAGGATGAGTTCTTCGTATCTATCCCTTTTCCAATCGGCTTCCGGGATTTGACTTTCTAGCAGAATACGTAGTGATGGTATTTCTAGCTCGACTGGTTGTACGGCTTCCATGCCATAGGTCAAATAGAAAGGAGTAGCCCCAGTGGGCGTCCTAACTGACGTACGATACCCCCACAAAGCGAAGGGTATTTTGCTTGGCCAATCCCTATAATTGTCAGTCATTTTCTTGAGGATCGTGACGACATTTTTGTTAGCCGCCTCTACCGCGCCGTTAGTCTGTGGTCGATAGGGCGAGGAGTGATGATGCTTGATCTTGTACTTGGCTAGCAATTGTTCGGTCTCGGCTTGGAAGTGGGACCCATTATCGCTAATGATCTCATGTGGGCAACCATATCGGCAGATGATGTTATTTTGTATGAATTTGGCTACGTTTTTGGCCGTAAGAGCGGTGTAGGAAGCCGCTTCTACCCACTTGGTGAAGTAGTCAATTGCTACTAGGATGAAACAAGTGACCTCCTGTTCCGGGGCCGGGTTATCTTCCCAATTATGTCAATTCCCCATGCGGAGAATGGCCAAGGAGATGTCATTGTGTATAGTAACGAAGGAGGGACATGTTGTACATTCCCGAAGATTTGGCAATTGTGGCAATGTCTCACATATTTGATGCAATCGGATTCCATTGTGGTCCAATAGTACCCTAGACGTGTGATTTTCTTTGCCATCATAGGTCCACTCATGTGAGGACCGCATTCTCCGTCATGGACTTCTTCCATTACCTTTCGTGCCTGTGAATGATCAAGGCAACGTAGGACTACACCAAGAGGTGTTCTTTTGTATAATTCTCCTTGCATGAGAACGTATTGTGAAGACAATAGGCGTATAGCGCGTTGTCCCCTTTTGTCCATATCTCGTGGATAGGTACCATTAAGCTTGAAGTTCAGATTGCTTGGAACCGGGGGGTTCTGTGCGATTTCTTCTTCATCGGTAATTTGATGGACATAAGCCGGCTCCGACCGTCGTTCGATACACAAAGGCATTTCCATCATGTAATCTGGCATGTTTATCAAAGATGCAAGTTTCGCAAGAGCGTCTGCAAATTGATTTTCTTCTCGAGGTAGGTGCAAGTAGGTTACGTGATCAAAGAATTGAGCGACTTGGTCTATCCTAGCCTGATAGGGTGCTAGGCTTTCACTTTGGATTTTCCAGGATCCTGTAACTTGGTTGATGATTAGTGAGGAATCTCCATGCACTCGGAGGTTTTTGATGCCTAAGCTTACTGCCGCTTGTAGTCCAATTAGACAAGCCTCATACTCTGCGGCGTTGTTTGTCACATCGAAGTCGAGTTTGACAGCAATCGGTGTATGCTCACCTTCAGGAGAAATGAGCAACACTCCTATCCCAAATCCTCTTAGGTTTGATGCTCCATAAAAGTATAGATCCCAGGAATCTACATCTGTTTGAAGTATATCCTCGTCGGGAAATGACCAAGTATCTATGGTTTGTGCGTCGTTGATGGGATTTTCTGCGAAGAATTCGGCGACGGCGCGACCCTTTATAACTTTCAGTGGCACATATTTGAGGTCAAATTCCGAGAGCATCATGGTCCATCTTGCCAGGCGTCCGTTGAGGACGGGTTTCTCGAAGAGGTATTTGACCGGATCCATTTTGGAGAATATCTTGACGGAGTAGCTAAGCATGTAGTGACGTAGCTTCTTTGTTGCCCACACAAGAGCGAGGCATGTCTTTTCGAGTTGTGAGTATTTACACTCGTATTCTAAGAACTTCTTACTTAGGTAATAAATAGCTCTTTCTTCACTTCCTACGGTTTGAGCTAGCATGGCACCCATGGCGGTTTCGGTTACCGTGAGATACAAACCAAGAGGTTGATCTTGTTGTGGAGGCATGAGCACTGGTGGTTTAGCCAATATCTCCTTGATTCTGTCGAACGCCTTTTGACAATCATCGTCCCACATGGTGTGGTCTGTTTTCTTGAGTTTCTTGAAGATAGGCTCGCAAATCATCGTAAGTTTCGATATGAATCGACTTATGTATTGCACTTTTCCCAGGAATCCCCTGACTTCCTTTTCTGTTTGAGGTTGTGGCATTTCGATCAGAGCTTTGATTTTGGAAGGATCTATTTCTATACCCCGTTGGCTAACGACGTATCCTAGGAGTTTGCCAGATGTCATCCCAAATGTGCACTTTTGAGGGTTGAGTCTCATGTTGTACTTCCGTAGCCTTGCGAAGAACTTGCGAAGGTTCGCAATATGTCCCTCTCTTTCCTTGGATTTGACGATCATGTCATCTACATATACCTCGACTTCTTTATGCATCATGTCATGTAGGAGTGTAGTCGCGGTGCGTTGGTATGTAGCTCCGGCGTTGATCAATCCAAACGGCATTACTGTATAGCAATAGGTTCCCCATTGGGTGACGAACGCGGTTTTATGCATGTCTTCCATGGCCATTTTGATTTGGTTATAACCCGCATATCCATCCATGAAGGATAGTAATGCGTGGTCTGCAGTATTGTCCACTAATATGTCGATGTGAGGCAGAGGGAAGTCATCTTTTGGACTCGCTTTGTTCAAGTCCCTAAAGTCAACACAAACTCGGATTCTCCCATCCTTTTTGGGTACGGGCACTATATTAGCTACCCAGTCAGAATACTCGGAAACTTTGATGAACCCGGCTTTGAATTGTTTGTCAACTTCTTCCTTAATCTTTAGAGCCCATTCTGTTCTCATTCGTCGAAGCTTCATTTCACGGGTTTGAAACCTGGCTTAATCGGAATTCTATGTTCGGCAATATCCCTGTCGATCCCTGGCATGTCTTTGTAGGACCAAGCGAAGACGTCTTTGAATTCATTTAGGAGGTCTATGAAATCGGCCCGTTCGGTAGAGCTCAAGGTAGTCCCTATCCTAAGTTCTTTGGGTTCTAGTTCGGTTCCTACATTGATGGGTTCGGTGTCCTCTATTACAGGTCCCCCTTCCCCTTCCCCTTCCTGTAGTATTTCTTTGGCTACGTAGGGAGGTATTTCGGTCAAGTCCGGGTCTTGGTCATCCTCGATATCATCATAAACAGAGTTGCACTCAAGATAACGCAAAGAGTAAGCAGAACCTGATTTATTCATATTAAGATTCGAGTAAAGTTGAAACAAAGAAGCCAACCGATCCATGGTCGGTGGCGGTAAAGGGACAGACGATATGGGGCATTTCCCGAACTACTGTGGCTACTTGAAAATAAGCTAGGAGAAACGAAGGGAGTGGGGATGACGACAGGAGTAGACTCTCTAATGACTTCTCTAGACTTTGACTCTGACTCCGACTCCGACTCTGATTCGAACTCGTCGTCTTCTGGTTCTTCTTTGAACATCTCTCCTTCTCCAGTGGTGAGCTTGAAGAGTCTTCCTTGATTGTTGGTCCATTTGATTGATTTTCTCCATCCTTTCTGCTGCTTTGTGTCGATTTCTGTGATCAATGCGGTGGGGTTGAAGCGATCGTCTTGAAGTATCGTAGTAATGATCTCATCCTGCGCGGCCTTAACAAATCGGTCCTCTCCAAACAGGAGGCTTACAGCTTGCTCGTCTAAGCAAGGTGCTTGACGGGTTTTGACGGTAGGAACCGTTTCTGGAGGGATGAAGTAGCAATCGTGAAAGATCTCGATTCCGGCTAACTTCCTCTCGAGGTAATGCCAGGGTTCGGGAAATCCATGAAAGAGTTCCGAACTTCCTTCTTGAACGAAGTATCCATTCAAGGTAGGGAGATATGGCCTCATTTGGACTCCTACATACTTGCGATTTTGGACTTGGGCAAGCATTTCGAGAACTTCTTCTGCTGTGGGTTTGTACCCTAGTCCAAGTGGTATTCTCGATGAGTTGCCTTTCTTGTATGGCGCGAAGGTGTTCTCCCGAATCGGGTTCAAAGGCATTCCAGGGAAGTATCCTTGGTTTTTGAGTATGTGGTTGACCACCAAGTTAGAGTAGGGATTATAGTATAAGGGTGCCAACTCACTTTCTATGACATTTACACTTTGGAAGCCCCCAAGTTCGTATACGGGGTCCGCAAGGACTTGATTGTTTGATTGCTTCTCGATTATGGCCTTGATGGGTGATGAAGTGATCGTCACAACTTTGCCATTTAGTGGGATCTTGATCTTTTGATGAAGGGTGGATGTTACCGCTTTGGAAGCATGAATCCAAGGCCTTCCCAGAAGTATGTTGAATGAAGCTTCGATGTCCACTATTTGGAAGTTAACCTTTCGTTCGATTGGTCCCGTTGCTATGGTCAGGTTAGCAAGTCCTACCACTTTTCGTCGTGTACCGTCATATGCACGTACACCTTGATTTGTGGGAGTCCAATCCGACTCTTTCATGCCTAGTTTATATGCCGTTTTGAGGGGTATGACGTTGACCGCGGAGCCATCATCTACCAAGGTCATTGGCACATTCTTCTTTAGACAGATAACAGTGATGTATAGAGCAAGGTTGTGATTTGGCGCCGAAAGGTGGCAAGTCTTCGTCCGAGAAAGTAATAGGATTACTTAGCTTGGGTGATTCTTGGAAGACCAAGTTGACTACATCTTCAGGAGTAGAGTTATGTGCTACATTTAATTTGGCCAAAGCTTGCAGTAAAGCTTGGCGATGCGGAAATGAGCTTGCCACTAGTTGCCAGACTGAAAGATCAGCCTTGGTTTTCTGTAATTGCTTGAGCAAATGATCGGTGGGGTCGTCTTCGTTGTCATTTGGTGTGATGACATTGGTTGGACCGTTTTGAGTAGTGCTTTGGTATGGGCGACCCGAACGAGTTAGGTGGTCCACATCTTGGTCTTCACCATTTTGGACTATTTCCTTAACTAAAGAGTTTTCGATGAGATACTCGTCTTCATCATCATCGGCCCAAACCCCATTAACTGCGGCTAGTTCCCTCATCCTCATGATGTCACTTTCTAGTTGTATGATTTGATCGACTAGCTTGTCAACCACGGCGACTACTTCTTGCATAGTAGCATTTTGAGAGAAGGTCAATGGTACGCGCTCTTTAGGCGTTGCCTTGGGATCGCGTAAGGTCGTTACCATGTTTTCTAGTTCCCACACTTGTCTATCTACACTCCTTGCCCATGCGATGAAGTCGGAGATGGTAGGGGAGATGGTAGAGTAGAGTCTTTCTTTCTCAATTGCATGAATTTCATTTTCGGTGGGAGAAATGAGATGTGAGCAATCTAAGGTATATTCATCACTTGTAATCACTAGAACTCCAAGAGGATTCTGAGTGTTGTTGGGCTTACCTCCTGGTGGAATTGGAAGTCGGCCATCTTCAATCATGTCTTGAAGCACGTGTTTCAACTTGTAGCATTTTTCTGTGTCGTGCCCCTTGCCCCTATGGTATTCACAGTAGGAATTTTCATCCCAAAACTTGGACTTCCTTTCGGGTTCGGGAGTAGGCCCAATGGGTTGGAGTTTACCTTGCTTCATCAGTCTTTTTAGAGCATTGGAGTATGTATCCCCAAGGTTTGTGAACTTCCTTGGTGGGCTAGTTTTCTTGGAAGGCTCGAGAAGGTTAACTTCGTCGGTCTTGCTAGTAGAGCCGTATGAACGACTCGTGGACCCTTGGTATCCTCGACCTACCGTTTTGGACAAGAGTCCTTTGCGGATATCATCTTCAATTCGTGTCCCTAGTACAGTTAAGTCTTTAAAAGTCTTGATATTTTGATATCTCAAATGGTTGGCAGATATGGGCTTGAGATTGTCCACGAATTTTTCCACAAGAGTAGCTTCATCCGGGCGTTCAACTAATTGAGTGCTAGTCTTCCTCCACCTACTTAGAAAGTCGGTGAATCCTTCTTTGTCATTTTGGGTAAGAACCTCTAGAGTACGCATATTGACTTGGATTTCGGCATTATCCGCATATTGTTTCGAGAACTCGATTGCGGCGTCCTCCCAAGTAGCGACCTTCTTGTGATCCAAAGTGTAGAACCATTGCTTTGGAATGGTGTCGAGAGATGAAGGAAAGATCCTTAAGAACATCTCGGGTTTGATGCCTTTGATAGACATGTAATCCTTGAAAGCTCGGATGTGGTTTAAAGGGTTCTCGTGCCCCTTGAACTTAGGGATATCCGTCATGCTAAAGTTAGTGGGCAATTTGGAATTGACGGCTTCATATTTACGATTGTTCTCCCTGTAAATGTCATCCCCCTTAAGGTACATCAATTGCTCCTCTAGGTATTGGAGTCTTTTCTCACCAAGCGGTTGTTCCTAGGACAAGATTCTCATCTTTAGACTCGTCATCGGAAAATTGTAGCACTCCACCTTTGGGGGGAGGTAGCTTTCCCTCTACATCAAAGATACGGCCTTCGATAAGCTCAAGGCGGTCATAGGTTTGTTCTTGGGTAATTTGCATTTGGGCTATCGCGGCTAGGATTCGATCATTACTTTCTTGAATTTGCTGGAGGTTCGTATCACCACTTGACCCAGGCATCTTGGAAACTGGATAAGAGATCGGCGACGAATCAAAACACGATCGACCATTCTATCACACTTGCTAAAAGAGGAAAAGACTTGACTCGTGAAGTGGGTGTGTGCCACTTGTGTTGAGTGAGTTTTGAAGAAAGACAAGGTCTTTGAAAATGTGTGTCCTAGCCAACTGTAGTGTAGTTGTAGGAGTGGACTCGAGGTGAGGTTTGAAATGGGCTTGTGGCCCGAATTTTGACTTGACAAACGGACAGAGTTTTGACCGGATTTTGTGCTAATTAAAGGCCCTATTTCGAAATTCTTGATTGAAAACGGGTTTTGATTTTTTGAAAATTCGTCATGGTTTTGTTTAGAAATGGTGATCACATAAGGTTTACACATTTATACAAGCATTATAACGGGATGCTGAGTGCTTTTAAAAGGGTTTTGGTTTAAAGGGTGGGTTGCCATACCGAACCATCAAACCCGAAGTCTGTGGAGAGGCTCGTGCCAAATAAGAGTAAGGCCGATTCCTAGTCCATTTCCTCAAGTAGTGAAGGCCCTTGATACAAACAAGAGTAAGCATCATGGTATGGATGACGTCAATCGCTATCCATCCTTAGGCCCAAATAAGAATTAGGACCGTTTAGACGGGACGATTGGTCGAATGGGTTGGGTTGGGCCTAGGAAGGCCGAATTAAACGGTCTAGGAAGACCGAGTTATGAAAACCGACAATTGTCTTGTACAAATTATTCCCTAACCTTGTTCAAGTTTCACCCTAGCTACACGCAAGTGTATTATCCCAGTGAGTCGCCAAACGTGGACAGGGGCCGCCCACGGGGCGCTTGGTGAAGGGGCTCGAAAACAAGCGTTTGCATTTCGTAAGGAGTCGCCACCAATTTTTATGGGAAATTGGAACCGTTCGAATACCTCGTGTCATGTCAAGACACAAAGTAGTGACATGAACACTAAGCAATCGTTACCCTTAGCATTCTATGTCTAGAATGACTCTCGTGGATGCCAATGAACACGGGTGCTCACGGAGATCTGGAGTAAGGGGTGAGGGTACGTATTAGGAAGCTCTTTTGATCGAACACCTAATCCCGCCCGCCTCGATAGCGGCCTCTACTAATGATTAGGGAAGTTATTCGTACTCGATATATCGTCGGCTACATGCATGCAATGCAACATCCATAGATTAATCCTAACATGTGAGAATTTAACTAAGTCGGTGAAACACGTAATTAGCAATCAATTGGGTCGAAGTAGGAGTTAATGCTCATTTACATGTGAAGCATACAAGCAATAAAAGAAATACAATAATTATAAATTACAATAAATATAAATTACAATAATTACATCGGAATAGGCGATTTATGTCGAAAATACCGCTAAAACGGATGGTTTGAGAAAAAAGGAAAAGAAGAATAAAACACGACAGATCAGAAGGTGATAATACGGATATTAGTTGATTAATACGTAGCCTAATTAAACTAGGTCAAGGCAGAAAAGGAGTTCAGGGACAGAATTCACCCTGGAACAGGCGCAGCAGGCACTGCGCCCTTTGGAAGAGGCGCAGCGATTCTTTGCGTCTTCCCCAAGGGTGAGTTCTCGGCGTGAAGCGAATCGCAAAACCGTTAATGTTATTTGTTAATTTAAGGGATTGATTACGATTTTAGACTCGGATGAAAGTGATTAATGAATTATTTACATATGATTGAGGTCATAAAACAGTAAAACATGGATGAGACGGAAACAAGACAGATTAATTATGTGAAGGGTCGATGTTAATGAATGATTAATTAAACTAACTAACTAAACGAATTACTAACTAAACATGATGAATGACGACGGATTAATGACTAAACAGGTGAAAATATATCAACAATGAATCCCAGAAACTCAATATGGACGAATTGAATCTCTAAAACCCGAATTGAATTTAATGACGAAAACCCGCAAATATGAATTACTTGGGATTTAAGTCGGATTAGGTGAATTAAAACATGTTAATGATGATGGATAATATGTGCATGTGAATTATTAAACTATCATGATGAAGAATTAACAGACGAACAAAACAAAAGAAATAAATTTGATACGAATTACAGAGGACGGAGGAAGAAGAAAAGAAGCAGGAACTGCGGCAGCCTCACGAAGAGGCGCAGCAGGTGCCGCGCTCCTTCGAAGAGGCGCAGCGGTTGCTGCGTCTTTTCTCGACGTCTGTCTACTGGAAATCCGCAAAAAAGGTTTTAAAGACGGTTTCAGAAATCAGTTTTAATGAGGTACTTTCGACATAAATCTTACAATGGTGATACGATAAATAAATACAATAAATAAAAGAGAGATTAATACACCCTCAGACTTACATGTTGACGGAACGAGAAGAACTAAGAAGATCGATTAGTGAATGCTCGACGCGAATGCAAGGAAAGAGTGCCCTCGTAAGAGGAAAACGATTTAACAAGTTGATTAATTAGATTGATTGAGTGTAGTGGTCAAATTGGCCGGTCATGCAACGGAGAGGTGGTACCGGAAGATCCGAGCTTACGTGGTCGGAAGTCCAAGCACGTAAGCGCCAATTAGTAAGAACGAAGTCTAGAATGCAAAGGGAGAAGAGAAGGGCGGACACTCGCGTGAGAAATATGAGGAACGAAAGCTCCTATTTATACTAATCACGCGAAGGAATAGGGTTTCGGAGACTCTTTGGAAGTGAATCTCGGAAAGATATAAAAAAGATACGTAAATCATGCAAAGAAGGGCCTGGGAAGAGGCGCAGCCCCATCTGCGTCTCTTGGAAGAGGCGCAGTGCCGCGTCTATTCCCGGAGGTTTCCTCCTGCTTAAGAAAGATTTCCGCGTTTGAGTTATGGTAGGACGGAAATAATTCGATTATCTTTTGAATATTACGGGATATTATTTGCCAAAAGATAAAATTTGAGAAGTATGGAATAGAAATATCCGGAACATTCCAGAACATTCTGACTCGGGATTTAACAGTTATCAGAAAATGGAGACGGTTTTTGACCCGGACTCCGAATGTACTCTAATTACTGCCAAAACGACCGTATCGGCACGTAGATGACAACTAAGAGGTTGACATTAATATTTGAGCAATCACTTGACGATAATCTTACGAACTGTCACTAATCGTTCCGCGAATCAAACATGCGGCCCAATCATCACCGGGTGGTTTGCGAGAGGTGCAGAAACGAGGTGTCTACAATGTTATTCCGGTGTCACTTTGATTTTTTTTACTACTTTTGATTTTTTTACTTTTTTTTTACCACGTGTTATTGTGCTGTTATTCTGGTGTTATTGTGATGTTATTCCGGTGTCACTTTGATTTTTTACTACTTTGATTTTTTCTCTTTTTTTACTACGTGCTATTGTGCTGTTATTCTGGTTGTATTGTTATTCTGGTGTTATTGTGATGTTATTTCGGTGTCACTTTAATTTTTTTTACTACTATTGATTTTTTTTTTCTCTTTTTTTTTTTTCTCGTGTTATTGTGCTATTAATGAATTTTCCACCAAGCTATACCGCATGATTAAGAATGTATAGGCGAATCATACCTGAAACACAATAATGAATTTGCCACCAAGCTATACAAACAAATTGATGGGCATTACTCAAACCCAAGTTTCGTAGCTTAATGTAGAACTATGCCGGACTTATAAATTCTAACTCTCTTGTGTTGTGCTATCGTCAGACACCACATACTTGAATCTGCCGAGTAAAATGCATAAACTTTGGACCATTGGTGGTGTCCATTTTACCTATTATGAGGCTATGACGGAATAAACAGAATGCACGTGTCGTCTGGCTTAGCTAGTAAAGGCATAAATGGTGGTACTCTGTCCTGAGAGATTCGGACCTTATCGGCATCGAGTTACCCTTGTGGTCGTCTGTATACCAAAAGAAAGTAGTAAGAACGATAGATTGAATATTTTAACTATGTAGAATTTGACACTCGATTACAGTTTTTAATCCATTTGAAGATGCGTTGTATACCAAAAAAAAAAGTAGTAAGCCGTTGTTGCAACTGTCACATGCAATTGAACCCGAAACCCGCTGCTCCATTCATCACCAATCTGGGATGTCATCAACACAAGCACAACCTGATACGGAGTAGTACTAATCACTATCCAACTCAACACCAACAACAAAGATGATCCATCATTGCTTCTCCTCCTGGCCAAACCCGCTCCATTGAAACCGAGTACAAATCAGGCCCGTCATCCCACACCACCATTGCTTCTTCAACACCACCATTGTTTCTGCAAAGCATGGAGAATCAAATTCTAGCTTAGTCGGGTTTGATGTCCAAGCTATCTCTGATCAACTTGCATACATCCTCCGAGGTGAAACCAATCTCAAAATATTGAAGAAAAACAAAACAACTGCTGGCTTAAATCTCACATTCTTGGGCGAGGACATGGCTCCTGGAGTTAAAGTTGAACTTGAGCTAAACATGGGCGGGGGACTCATCATATCGTAAAACCGAACTGCTCATCATCATAAAAGCGCCGCTTATGCAGGCTAATCCGGAAGTGCGTCTCGGAGGAACAGTTATCCAAAGAGAGACAAATTTGAACACTTGTTTCTTTGTAAATTTGCTTTGAAATAGAGACGAGAAATGGCAAATGAACTCAACATTAAGCCACAATTCGAATAAAATAATCACATTTAGTTAAATTAAATGATTATATTATAACTTGCTAGAAGCGACCATGGAAACCACGCCTCGAGGACCGCGTCGAGAGGAAGATAAACGCAGATGTGAGTCCGATTGAGTACGAAACAACAAGAAAAAACATTTGATCGAGTTCTCCGTCCTGATTTGCTTCATAATCTCAATTCCCTAGGAAATTTGATTACATCGTCTTGATTAGTACTAAGATGAGCGAAGAGCTTGACGGATCTGACCGTTGAGGAACAACTCGTCGGCGGTAGACATTGACTCACCGATTTATGGCGAGTTAGACGAGTCAACTCGGGGAGAACTCGAACGAGGCGAAAACACGACGATGAAGCGTCGGAAGTTGTCGGAGCAATGGCGGACCTTTCGGTGGTGATGGCGTAGTGCATGGTCGGTTTGAGAGAAACAACGTTGTTTGATGGGGTGGTTATGGTAATGGTGGTTTTGGAGTTTGGAGAGTGAGGTTAGCATCCATGGTGTTGGTCTAATGGATCATCTCACAAAAGCTTGATTACAGAAAACTTACCAGATGTCGATCTTCTTATGTTCTTTGTGTTGGTATAAGATCTCAGCCATCTATTTGCTATCATCTAATGGTTGAGATTTTTCAAACTCACAACTCACCGTAAGAACCAAACTCACGAGATCCCGCCTCTATATATATATATATATATATATATATATATATATATATATATATATATATATATATATATATATATATATATATATAGTAATAAGATCATCTAAGTCCACCTCTTACATTTGAGTCCATAAGTCCTCCTTATAGCCATTGGATGAGGAAGATGGAGGGTTGAGATTGGAAGCAAAAAAAGGATGATTAATGCCTAATAAAACACTCCCCCTCTCTACTTTACTAATCCATACTAATTAAATATTAATCCACTATATAACCTTTTTTTTTCCACCAACTTCTCTCTCATTCACACAATTCACTTCTCTACTCCCTCTCTAAAACCCAAATTAATTCCAAACCCAAATAATACTCTCATCCTAACAAACCCAAATAATTCAAAATCTAAAAAATAAAAAAAATTCCCTCCATATTACTCTCCCACCCACCACCACCGGCCCCACTACCGACCACCACCCTCACCCTCCATCCCAACACCACCCAGCCTCACCTCCTCACGGCCACATCCACAACCCCGACACCCACAACCCGACACCACCCTCACGCCACCACCACACACACCAAATCCGCCGCCCACCAAACTCCACCACAAAGCCGACACCCCCAGATCGCCACCACCACACACACTGTCACCCCTCCTCTGTCACCCCTCCTCTGACCCACCCACTGCCACACCGCCTCACGCCACACCCCACGCTCACCTCCGCACCTCACGCCACACCACTGCACGCCGACAAGGTCCGGTGATGGGCGGTTGTAGGTGGCGGCGCGCGAGAGTGAGGGAGGAGGGAGTAGATCTGAGGTTTTGGCAAAATCAAAAATAAACCATGGTCTTTCATACTCCGTAGCATTTGTGCGTCTTTTACATGAGGGAGTAGATCTGAGTAACACAATCATTAATACTACCTTTAGCATTAATACTCCGTAGCATTTTTCTTTTTCTTTTTCTTTTTTTTTTTGTCTTTTTTGTTTGTATTAATATTTGCCAACTCAAGCTCACACCTTTCGTTTTTTTTTTCAGTGTTTATTTTTTTTTTTTTTTTTTTTTCTCCTTAGAGTTTGCTTCTTATTATTTTTAAAATTTTAGATCTAGGTTTTTGAAATAGATCGAAAAAAAAGATCTCACATAAGTTGTTTAATTTTGTGAGATCTTTTAATTTTAATCTTAGATATATTTAAAATGTCGTCTTCTCATTTTTCTTCAATTATTGTTATATTAGATCGTTTTATTTTAGTCTTAGATCTAATAAATAGATCTAAGGTTATTTGTTTATTTTCATCTTAGATGTGCATTTTTTCTCCTAGAATTACTCTTTTTTCTGCTAGAATTACTCTTTTTTTTGGTTGAAATTACACTTTTTTTCTACTAGAAATACAATTACACTTTTTTTTTTCCTATAATTACACTTTTTTGCTAGAATTACACTTTTTCCTGCTAGAATAACACTTTTTTCGACTAAAATTACACTTTTTCTGCTAAATTTACACTTTTTGTTGTTGTTAGAATTACACTTTTTTATGTTAAAATCACACTTTCCTCCATTAAAATTACACTTTTTTCTGTGAAAATTATACTTTTTTTTGCTAGAATAACACTTTTTTCGGCTAAAATTACACTTTTAGTTGTTAGAATTACACTTTTTTCTGTTAGAATTACACTTTTTTTTGCTAGAATAACACATTTTTCGGCTAAAATTACACTTTTTGTTGTTAGAATTACACTTTTTTCTGTTAAAATTATACTTTTTTTTGCTAGAATTACACTTTTTTCTAGCTAAAATTACACTTTTTGTTGTTAGAATTACACTTTTTGTTGTTAGAATTACACTATTTTCTGTTAGAATTACACTTAGCTCTATTGGACTAATGTTATACTCTCAATGGACTTGGTCATATTCTCATATTCTCATTGGACTAATGTTACATTCTCAATGGACTAAAATTACATTCTCAGTGGACTGAAATTATACTTTTCTGGACTAAAATTACACTTTTCTGGACTAAAATTACATTCTCCTTGACTAAAAAAAACAATCTCATTGGACTGAAATTACACTTACCTGGACTAAAATAACACTTTTTGTCATTAACATAACACTCGTAAAATGCTAAATTACAATAACTTGTGATAAAATGACAAAAATTCAAAATATTATTCGTTAAAATCACTCGGAAAAGATTGAAGTTAAACTTGTAAAACGCTAAATTCTCGAAAATATTTCTTAAAATTACACTTTTTACCGTTAGATTTACACTCATAAAATCCTAAAATGTCGAAAACTTGTCTCGAAAAAAAAACGAAAAAAACGAAAGAGTCGAAAACTTGTCTCGAAAAAAAAAAAATACGAAAAAAACCGAAACAGGAAAAATGTTAACAAAATTTTCATAAACTTTGAAGTATAAGACAAAATATGGTGTTAATTGTGTATGATAATGAATTAGTGAATGTATTATTAAAACTAGAGAGAGAAGTGAATTAATTAGTGTTAAGTGTGTTTTTTGCTTTCAATCTCAACCTTCCACCATGCATGATCCAAGGGTTGCGGGAGGGACTTATGGACTCAAAAAAAAAAGGGACTTAGAAGAACTTTGCTCTATATATATATATATATATATATATATATATATATATATATATATATATATATATTTATAAAAGAGGCTTTTTTCGAGCGATTCTAGAGCGTCCACATCATCAAAAATCAATTTTGGAAAGTATCATAAATAATAATTTTTGATGTAAAAAGTAAAGTGCAAAATCTTTTAATTATTATAATATATATATTTCCTAAATTATATTCAAGTGATATTTCCAATTTTTATATAAAAACTTTTCCATTTAATTTGACAACAAAGTATTGTTAAAAAAAATATGAAAATAATATAATTAGATTCGTGATAAAAAATGATATCATTAGAGTATAAATTTTATATCATTTGCACATACTAAATATAGTGTACCTCTTAGTTCTTAATACATTATATGTCCCACATTGAAAAATAATGTAGCTGTGGAGAATATACTACGTATAAATAATATAATTGTCCCACATCGAAAGATTAACAAAATGGGTTAATCCTATGATTATAAATAGGAGGCATCCGTGAAACTTAGGTATTAACCTAAATCTTTTGAGTCTCTTAATTATTGTCTTAAAGAGCTTATAAAAGTTTGTATCATATCTCCACAATATGATATAAAAAATAAAGTGGATATTTTTTAATTATTATAATATATATTTCCTATATTATATATCCAAGTCATGTTTATAATTTTTATATAAAAAAATTTTACATTTCATTTGATAAAAAACTATCGTAAAAAAATTATATAATTAGATTTGGGATAAAAAAAATGAAATTATTAGAGTATGAATTTCATATCATTTGCACAAAAAAAAAAAAGAAAAAAAGTACGATTATTAATAGGACAATATAGAATGTTGAACTAGGCGAGAAAAAGAAGACGTGCTTCTTATTATTTTGTATGTCACGCATTGAAAAATAATATAAGTGTGATGAACATACTACGTATAAATAGTAGAATCGTCCCACATCGGAAAAATACCATAAGGTGGGGTCATCCAATTATAAATAATAGAATTATCTATCGAAAGATTAACATAAGGTGTGATGATCCTATGATTATATATATGAGTCATCCTTTGAACATAAATATCAACCCAAAATATTTTCAGTCTCTTAAGTATTGTCTTAAAGAGCTCTTATATGTTACAATTGTCGTATATGTTACATTTATTGTGCTCTAACAGTTAAATTGTTACAAGTGGCCTTGATTTTCTTGATTCAATTATGTAATTATATTATACTTTAATCTAACAATCGAACACTGCTAAGACTAACTAACAAATGTAACAATAAGTATGCATGATCTTCATAATTAATAAGTCTTAAAAGCGATTAATATTGATTAATTTAATTTAATGAGAATGAGAACATAAAAATGAGTTATGTATGATTTCATTACAATGGGACCAACTCACTGATCATTAGTCAGACAATTAAGCGGACAACAATTGAAGAAATCCAAGTATAACAAAAAGCTCAAGGTTCAGCTACCATATTAGCTCTAAGAATTGCCAACACACTCATAATAAAATGCTACAAAAACATTTCCTAAAAAATTCATAGGCCATAACAACCTATATAGTCTTAATACCAAATTTATTTGTATTTTATTATCCACGCACGCATTTTTATTTAAGACGGAGTTATTCGTCTTCAACCTTTTTTTGTTTAAACATGTAGTTAAATTAAAAGACTTACAAAAAGAGTTCTTACATCAGTTAAGGGGGAAAAATCCAAAGAACAAAACGTTATTAAATCGAGTTGGATGTCGAACTAGGTGCGAAAAAGATGATATAATTTTTAGTATATTATATGTCACACATTGTAAAATAATAAGATGTGGTGAACATACTACATATAAATAGTAGAATTGTTCCCACATCGGAAAATTACCATAAGATGTGGTCATCCTATTATAAATAGTAGAACTGTCTCATATCGAAAGATTGACATAAAGTGTGTTGATCCTATTATTATAAATAGTAAAATTGTCTCACATCGAAAGATTAACATAATGTGGGGTGATTCTATTATTATAAATATGAATCATCCTTGAAACTTAAATATCAACCCAAAATCTTTGGAGTCTCTTAAATGTTGTCTTAGATAGCTCTTATAAGAGTTTGTATTATTACCTCCACAATAGTGAAATTTATTTGTATTATACTTTTGATTTTGGTGGTTTCACAATTATATAATTATATATTGTTATATCATCTTCTTTTCTATTCAAATTTAGTAGTTTGGCAATAAATTATTTATTTTTTAATTTTTAAGCTGAATTTTTAAATAACGAATATACATCAGTAGTATTCTTATTATATACTCCGTAAGAGAATTTAAAAGTAACGTTATTAATTTTTCAAGTTTTAACATTTTTTTCATCTAGAGAGTTCAACCCTTAAAATTTACTTAATATTTATAAGAAAAAAAATGTTAATTTTATACGTAAGAAAAACTTTCGACTTTAGATAAGATTAATTTGTTAGCAATAAGATAAAATTGCACAAATGTTACCTACATATGTGCGAAAAACTTTAGACTCTAGATAAGATTAGTTTGTTAGTATTTGCTCATTATTAAATATTAAATATAACTACTATTAGATATAATGAGTAGCAATTGTCTGTATTTCGAGATTCGGGTTGGATGTCGAGCTAGGTGTGAAAAAGATGGTGTATTTATTAGTATATTATTTGTTCCACATTAAAAAATAATTGAGGTGTTTTTTTTTTGTTCAACGAAACGCGCACTTAGTCGCATTACAAAAGAGAGGAGGGGGAATCAAACCTGAGACCTATTGTCCAGGAGATCTCAGTCTTAACAACTAGACTAAGACATCATTGGTAAACTATTTGAGGTGTTGTGAATATACTACGTATAAAAAGTAGATTTGTCCACATTGAAAGATTAGCATGCATAAAGTAGGGTGATCTTATGATTTTAAATAGAAGTCATCCTTAAAACTTGGGAATCAACCCAAAATCTTTTGAGTCACTTAACTATTGTGAAAGAGACATCTTAAGAGTTTATATTATTAACGGTTAAAATTAAAATTTAATAAACTATAACTTTGTCGTGACTAAATTGTATGTTTGCTTATACTGGCAAAAAACATAGACAGATTTATCTTTTACGCCTTTACGGTGGAATGATAGCAATAAGATGATCATAGGAGTATACATTGCAAGTGCATTGTGAAAAAAATAACATAAAAATGAACTCTATGTATTAGTAATTAAAAGATTAATTATTATTATTATTATTATTATTATTATTATTTTTTTTTTTTTATTATTATAAAATGCGCGCAGCTTTCATTATAATAAAAACAAAATGTTTACATGAAATTGGTGGGGAGCCGAGAGACAATCTGGGCTCCCACACCCTTAGCAATAGTAAAGCTAATACGAGTAAAAATATAAGCGGCTACCCGAGCCCCAGCATCCTGAGATACCGAGAATTTCTGGATCCGCTTGAGCAAGGCAACAGCATCCGAACTCAACTCCCCGAGTGAAGAGAAAGAGAAAGGTAGGAAACCATAACCCGCTACCGCGCACAAATCCCCATACGTAGCACACTTTCGCTGAGCAAAGATCGGCGACAACCCGCCCGCACAAAATCGCCAACCCGGTCCCGAGTCAAAGGTGAAGAACCTGTCAGGTCGACGCACACATCACGCCCCCTGTCCCAAGAATAAAGCAATAAATCCGCAGGACGAAGAGAGCCACCATGCCCATCAACCAAACCGATATCAACCTCCTTCCCCGCAGAAATACCAGATCTATAGCAGATGTCGAAGAGAGTGTCCCTGACACGGTTATGCCGATGTTTAACGCCCACAAGACCAAGACAAGAAACATCGTGGTCCCCAAAACATCCCCAAAGAAAAAACCCGAGAGCAAGCGGGACAGGCCTAGATACCGAGAATAACGGAACACCCAGACGATACCCCAAAGACACTACGGTAAGTCCTCCCGTTCATAGTCCGCCCAACCCCGAGATAGGAACCGCACACAACCAATCGGAGGAGTGAGAACCTGCCGAGACCGCCATAGAGCGATCCGGCGAGGTGTCAAAGAAAAAACAGACTGAGAGGCAAGAGCAAACCGTCGTGAAATAAATGTCCGCCAATTTCTTCATAAGTTTGGGGGCAAACAATTTCACTAGGGCGACCTAATATATCGAACCTGTAGTTGCGAGTAAACATCTCATGCGGCATCATCAAAAGCGGGGCCAGGCCTACAACACGAGAAGGGCCGAGGAGCTTAGCCTCGCAAACCAAAGACGCAAGGGGACGCAATAAAAGCATAGAACAAAACATCTCCAGCCGCATAAACACCAAGGCCACCCAGATGAAAAGGGAATGTAGCAAGGCGCCACCGCCAATCCCCAAAACCCGCCCGACGTGGTGACAATACGTTCCAAGCTAGAACGCAGAGCGGCATCAAAAGGAAGATGGACAGACCCAAAAACACTAGGGGAGCAAGTACGAAGAGAGAAGTAAAGCTTAGATATACCAAGACAAGCTCGAAGAAGAAGCAACTCACACTGCGGTTCCTCAATCCTCGCAACCAAGTCCATCAGCTCAATGGTCTTAGTTACTCTCGTCGCCACAATCTCACCGCTAAAACCAGGACAAGTCTTGTGGTCCCTCCCAAAATCGTAACACCGCGCAATGGCCGAGAAATAGAAGTGGAGAAAACCCCGGAAGCCGGCTCCGTGGATCCTCAACAGCCAAAAGACCTCCGTCTTGGAGACATTTAGGTGTAAACCAAAACGAGGGCCATCCAACCTAATCAAGTCCAACACCTTCCCCACCTCCAAAGTATCTCCCACAATGGTGCCATCATCTAAGTACCATGCCTGCAAAGTGAGGTCAAAAGTGTCCCGGATCTTGCAAACCAAGGGATGCAAAACCAACGCGAAAAGCAAAGGCCCCAACGGATCACCCTGCTGAACACCCTGACAAGACCACAAGCAGTGCTCCCCATAAAAAAGGCGGGCCGAGCTGGAATAACAAAACTCCACCCAACGGGAAAGAGCCGGCACCGACGTCGGACCTCCCGAAGCATGGTCGAACGGTCAACAAGGTTGAACGCATTCGAAATCAACCAGAACATGGAAAGCCCCACCTGTTCCCCCCGAGCCTCAATGAGCCGGTTCAAGGCATGCAAGATAGCCTCTCCTCCACCGGACACACCCACCCCGAACTGAAGCCCATCAAAATAAGAAGATAAAGACGGGCCAACCATAGAAGCACCAACCTTAGAGACAAGCCGTCTCCAGACCGTCACGACAAAGAATAGACGAACTCCACCACCCGGTTTAACGAGTGGTGTGAGAGGAGCGCTGGCAATGTACTCACCCAGAGGAAGAGGGCACCGACCCTCAAGAAAAAGATTAACCACCCTAGCAATAGAAGTGATCAAATCATCGGAGATAGCCACAAAGGCGCGCCACTCAAACATCCATAAGGTGCTTGAGCACGAAAACCATCCCTCCCACAAGAAGTACCACGAGGGAAGCTCCGAATCATATCCAAGACCACCGCGGAAGAGGCAACCAGAGGATGATGATCCCCCAGACGGAGGAGGCAATGAAGGAGGCGGGCGACAGGATGCTTCTCACGCAGGGCCACGAGAGTGGCATCGGAGTAGGGGCGACCCCAGAGGAAGAAAGCACTCGTGACAAAGCGAGATAATGGCCATCGATATCTTCCGCCGGCATTGGCGGAGGTTAAGGTCACTCAACTCGAGATCCTCATCCACGAGAAAAAGAAGAAGGACCCTCATCAAAGCACTCCCGTAAATAACCGCAAACCCCCCCGTGTGTCCCCAAGCAAGAATAGCCCGGCAATACTCTCCTCCCGATGCCGACGCCGAATAGCGGACCGACACTCATGATTACTCCGAGGAGCAAAAGTCCCGAGCAAACAAAGAGGTAAAGCAAGCAAACGAACCCGGCGGGAGAGATCACTAGGGGCATCAAACACCGCATCCAAGGCCCCTTTCAAAGCCCGAGCAAACCCAAGACGGCACTTAGGAGGAATAGATTTCACAAAGGTCGAAGGCCCAAAGACAAAGAAACGATCCAACGAAGATATAGACCACCGAACGAGCTCCACACTATCATCGAAGAAACCGAAGTAGAAGGAGCCAAAGGTCTCGGAATACCATGAATATGGAAGGTGTAAATGCCATCAACACACTCCGGATGCTCCACAATATCACCCCGATTATGCCGACATCTAGCACCAAGAGTATGGGTCATAAAACACACCCCACACAACCAAAACCCCATCCGTCTCAAAGAACTCTCGGCATTGGAATAAACAGTCAAACTATTAGAAAGAGTCTGCCGCGTGAGGTCCAACGCCCCGTCATGACAATGTCGGTCCTGCAAATGTTTCTTCCAAGCTGCCTTAGTAAGGCCCTTACCGAAACCATCCCGACACCCATGAAGACCCGAAAAAGGACAATGGTACCGTACAAGCTCGGGCATTAAAGGACAAACCCAACACCCTTCCTCGCGCAAGACGGTAAAAGAACGACCTAGGGCGACCAACACACCAACCACCCAAAAATGGTCCGACAAAAGCCCTAGAAGAACCGCACTTTCCGAGGCCCAACAACCACACCACTACACCCACACGCACCAAAGCCTAGGATGCAGCGGTGATCACAACCGGGAACCACCGGACCACCGCCACAAAAACAAAAAAACAACGAGAAACAAAACCCGAAACCGAAAAACAATGAGAAACAAAAAGGTAAAGAAAAAGGAAACACTCACTGTGCAGGGGCGTGGCACACGAACCACCACAAAGAATGGCGGTGACTTGAGGTCGGAAAGCCAAAGGGTGGTGGCGCAGGACAAACAATGATCGCAGAAATGGCGACAATGCCGCCTGAGAAAACGAAAACGCTGCACCCGCAACTCAGAAAACCACCGTGAAACAACCACAACTCCTTCCCCTGACCGGCGACGTGAGGTCCAAATGGTCGACGTGGGGTGGATGGCGGCAGTCAACGGCGGAGGAGAGCACAACCGATGCCCTAGAGGAAAAAAACCGAACACCTCCTGACGACACAAAAACCGCAATAACAACCCACCTGAACCCTAACGTGAACCCTAATGCCGACGTGAAGAAGGGCCGGCGTGGGGCGGCAGTCCTGGTGGTGAAGAAACGCGGCAGTGAAGCAGACGGTTGACGGCAGCGAGATCACCTGATGATCGCCTCTCCTCTCTCTCTCACTAACCTAATATTATTATTATTATTATTATTATTATTATTATTATTATTATTATTATTATTATTATTATTATTATTATTATTATTATTATTATTATTATTATTATTATTATTATTATTATGTAAGACGGTCTTATTAATTGAACAAAAAAATTTGAAATGACTAACTTATAAGAATGACATGTGTAAGTAAATTGTTCATATTTGAAGGGTAGGTATATGGTTCAAAAAAAAAATATATATTTAATCATAAGGGTTATCAAAGTGCCCTTATGATTAAGTATATATTCTCCCTACCAAAATATAGCAAATGTAAACTATTTATTAATTTCACACCTGTCTTTGTATTAATCATAAGGGTTATCAAAGCCCCCCATTGGCTTACACTTATGATGATTAGTACTTAATAAATTTTGATAGAATTCGAGATAACAAAGCTTTAGAGGCTACTTAATGTTTAGAATCAAGTACGTATCAAGAGACCATAAGGGATTAGGATATTTCATTTTTTTTAGGATTATGTGACACCCGGATTTGAACTTCGAAACACATATTTTGGTATTAATCATAAGGGCTATCAAAGCGTCCCAATTGACCTACACTTATGATGATTAGTATTTAATCATCTTTGCTAGAATTCAAGATAACAAAGTTTTAGAAGCTACTTAATGCTTAGAATCAAGTACGTATCAAGATACCATAGGGTTTAGGATATCTCATTTTTTATAGAGTTATGTGATACCCGTATTTGAACTTCGAAACATCTATTTGATAAAGTTCTAAAACTTAGTTTTAAAATAATTAAGGTTATTAACCCGTACGAAGTACGGACTTTCAAACTATAT
Organism: Silene latifolia; assembly: GCF_048544455.1. Classification (NCBI taxonomy): domain Eukaryota; kingdom Viridiplantae; phylum Streptophyta; class Magnoliopsida; order Caryophyllales; family Caryophyllaceae; genus Silene; species Silene latifolia. The sequence goes on from NC_133535.1 coordinate 17,871,261, forward strand.
GTACTAATTTGGGGTGCATGGCTTTGGGTTTATTCGCTGTTACATTTAGCCATGTTTGAAAGAAAGATGATCATCCCTAATCGAAAATTGCCTAGTTAATGAGTCAATAACGTTTTACAAAAAATTATACCAGATGAATTTTAAACTTATATGTGGCTACATTACTGATAAGGGCTTGCCTGAAATCCATGAAATTATTAAGGGGGTAAGTTTTATTGGGCGATAATTATTGGGGAAATTAATTAGTGGGGTAATGAGTTCCTTGATGATATGTTTGGCATAAGAGTAATGATTACTGAGTAGATCTTTTACTCCCTTAATCATTATCCAGAGGGGAGGGTGAGTAATGTATTAACCCTTCACAAGGGTAATAATTCCAGGAGGTGAATAATTACCCGCATACCAAACATGGGAAATACACCTCACATATTACCCCCCTATTCATTCCCCTCCTATTACCCTCAATCCAAACAAGCCCTACTGTTGACGTCACATATAAGTTATAATAATAAACTCATACGCAGTACAAGACTGTATGCTGTTTCTTTTTTACTACACGACCAAAACAAAACAAAAGTATATTAATATCCTTTTTCTTTTAATATGATATAAGCAACATGTTAACTAATTTAAGGTTATGGTGAACTATTAAGTAGGATCAACCACATTTTACGGTCATTTTACTTTCTCCTTTGAGACTTCAACTTTCATGGTTTTGTAATTCCTTTATTTACTCCAATTATTACACAATTTGTCCGTTTTTTCGCTACAAATTGTTCTTGGTATCTTGTGAGCATTGAAAATCACAAGAAAAAAAGATAAATGGTTAGAGGAGTTGAAGTTTTATCTGATCATTTAGCTTTGGCTAATTTGATAGATGCTGACATGAATGAACTCCGAATTGCTGTCGCGACACTTATTCATGACGCGGCTAAGCCTGGCCACCGGATGGGGTTTGCTGGTCATCTTTTTAAGTGGCTTGCCTTCATTGCCGCTATGTGAGACTTAACAAAACCAATCGCATCTCTAATACGTGCATTTGCTTACACCGCTTTTGATAACAATTTGATTGATGTTCCTGTAGTTACTTGCTGATCCTAGACCGAACGAATTGGAGAAGCAACATGCTTACATCGCTTTTGGTACCTTACATATTCCTCAGTCTTCCCAATTCGTTCTTCCATGTTTTCAGGTTGATCTTATTCCTCTTTTTTAATTCCGCGAAAACAGAACCATTTCATTATAGATCGTTCACATTAATCATTAAATATGATTTTGCAACAGAGGTGATGTGGGGAAGTGGATTGCTCTCGTCGCAGTCGTGTTGAGGCTATTCATGCCCCGCCACTTCCCAGGTAATTTCCTGATATGAGAACGTCTCATACAAAACTCACTGTACTAATAACATAGAATTCACGCTTCATTACTGAGTACTGACTAATAATAACACTAAAAACGCGCAGATTGGCTGGAAATCCCGGGATCTATGATACTTGTACTAGTGGCAGCACCGGATTTCATTGCGTACACAATGAAGGATAGCTGGGCAGGAGTTGGAGTCCTCTTAATAATAGGATGCTACCTTCTACAAGAGCATATCAGAGCAACTGGCGGAGTTCGTAACTCCTTCACAAAGAGACATGGAATTTCCAATACAATTGGTTTACTACTCCTACTGGTTTACCCTGTTTGGGCTATGCTCTTTTACATCATGTAAACTACTCTTCATTCTTTTCATATTTCCGGTCTGTTTTAATCTTCTTTTCGATTCAAATAAATACCGACTCTTGTGAACAAAGACAATATTTCTGTTTTTATTATCGATGTTTACACTTTAGACATGTACAAATCAATATGCCCACACTTGCAAATAATAGGACAACTTTTGTACTTAAGCATCATATCCTCCTCTGTCTCATCTAACAAACCCGTTTTAAGTTTTAAGTCGGAACATTATAGTCTTAAACAAGAATTTGTGATAAACATTCATTACACAAAGATAGGCAAATATTAAGGTAGGTAATCAATCAACTGAAAACTGATTACTGAAACCATGTTCAACTCATGATACCAATATGATTACATAAAAAGCACATGGGATACAATTATAAAAGTGAAAAAATATTGCAAAGTTGAATAAAAATCATAAAATTAACAAATCAAAAATCATTCAGGTTGAAAAAAACAGAGAAAAAAAATGCAGCTCAAAAGTGCTTGAAAGGTAATCATTGATAGCATTAAGCATCATTTCATATGAAATTTGTTAAATTTTATCATCATTGCTGCATTTTTATTTCACAAATTCTCATTTGTGACAGTTATATCTATTACAAGTTATATGGAGTAGATAAGACAAAAACAAACTGGATAGGAAGTAGCAAACTGTTTTGTCTTATCTAACCACATGGATAATCCTTGACCCGCCGTAAACTTGTGACGGATATGTCCGTCACAAGGAAGACTTGCTGTTTTTATTTTGCATTTCTTTCAAGCTAACCTTAACCAAACTTTTTGCAATCCATATTCAACTACCATGATTAGCACTCAAGTCACAAACTACTAAACGGATATATCCATCTTAATATTAAAATGAGTCATAGCTTGAAAGAGGATTATTTTGGTATTTTTCTACCGAATTATATTAAATTAGGTCAAAGTGGTCTTATGCGTTATATGCGGATTATATTGTTTGTATTAATGCAAAGTACGAAAGATAAAGATGTAAATAAGGATTGACACGAGAGATTTGGTGACGCGGAAAACCCAATGTGGGAAATGACCGCGAAAAGGGACGGTACCTGTTAGGCCTGGAAATTCGCAGATATCCCAGAATGATATTCTACCTCGACCTGAACTACCAGGGTACAAGAAGACATGCGCCAAGTCACGGAGAGGACAACGGTCAAAATATCAGGAGGATATTTGACCAGATGACCATATTATTAGCAATATTCGGGTAATAATTACAACATTAATGGAGAAGATTTAACAATAAAGGGCAGCAATTAAGGGAGCAATAATGAGCATTAAACCGGGCAATCAAGGCAGAATATTCAACATTAAATACAAGATTATGCAGCCGTTCAGCATGACTATATAAGAATCACTTAGAGATCATTTGCAAGGCAGACAACACAATACTCTAGCAATACTCTTAGACAATATTCAAGCTAAAATATAATCATTTGTGCGAATTACTCTCCTAACTTGGTTCCCGTGGTTTTTTCCCATTTAAGGTTTTTCCACTTACAAAATTCCTTGTCCTGTTATCATTTTTGCTTTTCTTGTTTTACTTTACTAGTTTTGTACCCTACCCTACATACTTACGGATAAGTTTGAGCTAGTTAACCCTACCTAGACCTACTCTGACCTGATTTCGCCTTGCGCAAAATCCATATAAAATAGTTGGCGCCCATCGTGGGGCATCTAGCTTTTTAAAACCTTTTTTCCTTATCTTACAAAAATCCAAATAACCTACAAAAAATGGCCCTGCCCGCCATTGAAGAACGATTGAACGCAGCCCTCCAACAAATAACTAAGTTGGAAAGCTTGAAATACAAGGTAGCCCAAACTGAGGCAGAAATCTTTCAGTTAAGAGAATTTGAGTCGGCCCTGAAACAAAAATTGGAAAAAAACTCAAGGAGCAGGCTCTAGATTCCAGTCAGGAGCACCATTTGCATCAATTATTAAAAATATTGACTTCTCCAGCTTTGGGAGTCCGACTGTCTCTAAGTTCATCAATATTGATGGCTATGGTGAGCCAAACAATAACAATGAAAAACCTGATGAATCCGCAGCAGTTATCATGATGGCAGTAGTCTAAGAAATCAAGAAACTAAATAAAAAATTCGAAAAAATACCTGGAGTTTCTGCCAATTTAGAAGAAGCTGCCCTTGACAACTATGCTGATTCGCCTTTTATAGACGAAATAGCAAAAGTGGATCTCCCTAAAGAGTCGACGGCGAAGAACGAGCCATCTACTACATCAACAAAAAACTTCATCGAATACGAGACAAGGTACACCCAACTGAAAAAGACATGTCTTGCTCTGGCCTGGTCAACAAAGAAGCTACGATATTACATGCTCAGCTACACGGTTCACATCTACCCCAAGATGGACCCGGTCAAATACATTTTCGAAAAACCCGTACTAAACGGAAGGCTGTCTAGATGGACGCTCATGCTATCTGAATTTGACCTCAAATTCGTACCCCTCAAGGTTATCAAGGGAAGGGCAGTCGTCGATTTCCTAGCAGAAAACCCCGTCAACGAAGATCCAACGACCGACACATGGTCACTTCTTGATGGAAACATCCTTTGTGCCGATGCCGACGCATGGGACCTATACTTCGATGGTGTGTCAAACCTGAGAGGCTTCGAGGTAGGAACCTCCTGATATCACCAGAAGGAGAACATGTTCCGATCTCACTCAAGCTAGATTTCGTTGTCACCAACAATTCCGCCGAATATGAAGCATGCCTCATCGGCCTACAAGCAGCCATAATACTTGGCATCAAGAAGTTGAGGGTCCACGGCGATTCCTCACTCATCATCAACCAGGTGTCCGGACCATGGAAAGTCTGAAGCAACAGTTTAGCACCCTACCAAGCAAAAATCAATCAAGAGGCCGAATTATTCGACAAAGTCGACTACTTCCACCTGCCACGGGAGGAAAATCAATTTGTTGATGCCTTAGCAAAACTTGCCGCGCTCGTCAACATTCCTGATGACATGACATCGATGCCCTTATGTGTCGAGAGAAGGAGCGAGCCAACTCACATCTGCGCCATCAACAACGACGAGGAGAACCATGTCGAACCTTGGTACCAAGCCATCCTCAATTACAAAACCAAAAACGAATTCCCTCCCAACTCTGATACAAGTGGAACAAGAGCCATTCGTTTACTAGCTTCACAAGTCGTGATAAACCAAGAACAACTATACAAAAGAACACCCCAAGGGATTTTTCTCCGTTGTATTGATTACCATTGTTAGGCCCAGTTTAGCCTGGTCTGACCATAACCTGGCCTGACTCAACAAGGCTGATTGATCAAGACAAGAACCGGACAAATCTGACTACTATTTAGCTGCTGAAGAATATTGTGGCAAGAAGACTACTAAATCCTGGAAAAGAAGCCGATAGTCGATATATCATAGCTTGGCGAGTACTAAAAACACTGGATTAAGCGGATAAACAAGAAATGCGATTGTATAAGCCAGATAACCAAGACCTATTCTCAAGGAAGACCAAGTCCAAACCTAAAACTATTTAATCCATGAATCTGGACGGAAAGAAGAGAGAAAGCTAAGGATTGGTTGAGTTGAGAACGCAGGTCAAGCGAACTAATAGGAAGCATGCCCTATTATTCCTAACAACTCCTACCTTTGGGGAGAACGTTATACATCTATAACGTTATTCATTGTAACGTTGAGAGGACGGTAGAGAACTATAAATAGGAGAATTTAACAATTGTAAAAGATATTCATTATTAGTTAATTTTATCTATACTTTATCTTTCTACTCTTGAGCATTCAGATATTCATACAACATTGTGCCCGGTCTATCAAAATAATAAAAAGCGTTATCCTTCATATTCATTTCTTTCTTTGTCATTTATTCATTCCATTCTAATTTCATAGAACTAGATACCCTGATCACTATACAACTAAGCCGGATCCCTTCAGGAAAATCCTGCTAAAACAATTGGCGCCCACCGTGGGGCATCTAGTTCTTCAACCAATAAAATTCTCCTTATTATCTTTCAATTAATATTCACACACAAAAATGGTGGAACTCACCGCTGAACAACAATTAGCGGTACGCTCTGGCCAAAATCAAGGAATTGGAAACAATCCAAGAGAAAGCGGCTCGGTGAAGCAGTAAATTAATAGGTCAAGGAATCTGAGTCTAGCCTGAGGAAGAAATTGGAAAATCAGGCTTCGGGCTCCAAGACCAGATTCGAACCAGGAACCCCATTCTCATCCATCATCAAAAACATAGACTTCTCTAATTTTGGAACCCCGGAGAAGGATACATTATCCACTCCAACCATTCCCAATGATGAGACAAACAAAATCAAGCCGCAATAATGATGGCTATGCTTCAAGAAATCCAAAAACTCCACAACAAAATAGAAAATATACCCGGAGTACCGGACCACGTGGTGAAGTAGAAATTGACAGCTTTGCAGATTCACCCTTTGCAGATGAAATTGCAAAGATTGATCTACCCAAGAAATTTACGGTCCCATCCATGAGAACTTATGATGGAACTTCTGATTCACAAAATCATGTTGCCATATTCAAACAAAAAATGTTGGCTGCCTCAATACCCAGTGAACTCAGGCAAGTCTGCATGTGCAAAGGCTTTGGCACAACCCTGATCAAAAAGATTACAATGGTTCATCAATCTCCCAAATGGAGGTATTAAGAATTTTGCACTGATCAATGCTTTCAATCAACAATTCGCAAGTAGCAGAGATATGGCCAAGAGACCAAGCAACCTGTTCAGGATAAAGCGACTTCGAAGAATCTCTCAAGGAATTCCTGGCCGTTTTGTCAAAGAAAAGGTGGCCATTCCAAGATGCGATGAAGAAACAAAGAAGAGAAGCATTCGAGCAAGGAGTCCTGCTTGACGATGATATTTATGCAGATCTGACCAAGAAAGCATGTCCAACCTTTGCCACCGTTCAATCCATCGCCTTAGAGCATGTCGATTAGAAGAAGACCTCAACTTCAGGGACGAACTCATCCGGAGGAAAGCGGGGCTATGGACATACTAACAGAAAAGCTCCTACCGAAAAGGAGGCAATCCCGGATCGACCCTATTCCAGGCCCGAACGATCCAAGTCAATATGGCACAAGAACATAAAGGTAACCTCTCTAGCCTCCCAACTATTCCTGATTATAACTTCTCTATTAATACTGCAGGATTAATCAAACGCTCGAAAACCTGGGAGATACGGTCAGATGGCCAAAGAAGTCCGACAACCCCAGGAAAGATCCAACAAGATGGTGTGACTTCCATCAGGACATCGGACACACCACGAAAGAATGCATTCACTCGGAAACAAGTGGCATATCTTCTAAAGAAAGGCTACTTGAAAGATATAATCCAAGACCAAAAATAAAGATGAAGGACAAAATAAGAGAGACCCGGGAAGCGGCGGGGATCCTCCTCCTCCTCCTCCCATCTATGAAGTCAAATTCATAAATGGAGGATCGAAATCTGGTCCCGACCAGCTCTGCAGCCAAGAGAATATCCAGGGAATCCAGACTCCAACCTCCTTCCAGGCCGAGTCATTGCCTCGCTATTACCTTTGATGACTCGGATCGCAAGGAATATCAGTCTACACCATGACAAAACTGGTAATCACAATGCAAATCGGCACAGCCAAAGTATCAAGAATCCTGATAGATGGAGGAAGCTCAATCAACCTGGTGATGCTTGACGTCCTCAAAGCTATGAAGATAGACGAAAGCAAGATCATAAAGAAATCCAGCGTCCTGGTTGGATTCATGGAGAAACAAAAAACACCACGGGAGAAATCACTTGCCTACCTACCTATGTGGAAGGCGTGGCTTCATATGAGAGATTTGGAGTAATGGATTGCCTATCCTCGTATAATGTAATCCTGGGCGGACCATGGATCCACAATGTCAAAGCAATCCCATCAACATACCATCAATGCGTGAAAATTCCAACAGAATGGGGATAACCACCATCGAGAGGAGAACAAAGGATTGCTCAGAATGTTACACTCGGGCTTTGAAACCCTCAAAGTCAGGTAAGTCCCTTGCATAGCAATTAAAGTCACCTGTCAGGGAAGAATACATAGCACAAACACAGATGGAAACAGGAGAAGTCATATTAGACCCGAATTCCCCGACAGAAAGTACTTGTAGGGTCGGATGCACCCGACTCAATCGGACCAAATCGTCACTTTCTTAAAACCAAAATGTCTTGTTTTGCTTGGTCACATTTTGATATGACCGGTATAGATGCTTGATGTTATTACTCATAAGTTGAACATTGACAAATCCTTTAAGCTGTACAAAGAAAAGAGAAGAAAATTTGCTGCAGAAAGGCACGAAATTATCAACCAAGAAGTTGACAAGCTACTTGACATGGGAATGATCAGGGAAGTAATGTACCCTGACTGGCTTGCAAACGTGGTAGTCGTCCAAAAGAAAAACGGCAAATGGAGAGTCTGCGTAGATTATACTGACTTAAACAAAGCCTGCCCAAAAGATCCATTTCCCCTACCACACATCGATGCAATGGTAGATGCCACTGCAGGCCACGAAATGTTAACATTCATGGATGCCTCCAGTGGATTCAATCGAGATAAAAATGCATCCAAAGACCAGAAAGCACAGCTTTCATCACTGAAAGAGGTATATATTGTTATCTTTGCTATGCCCTTTGGATTAAAAATGCAGGTGCAACCTACCAAAGGCTAGTCAACATGATGTTCAAAGATCGGAGGAGACACCATGGAAGTCTATATAGATGACATGGTAGTCAAGTCAAAAAGGCAGAAGACCACGTCAAAGACCTGGAAGTAGCCTTTCAAATACTGGAAAAATTCAATATGAAGCTCAACCCACAAAAATGCCACTTGAGTCTCAAAGAGGCAAATTCCTGGGCTACATGGTGACAAAAAGAGGAATAGAAGCCAGCCCTGAGCAGATCAAAGCTATCCTGGAGCTAGAACCACCAAAAACAGTCAAAGACATACAAAAGCTGACTGGAAGAATAGCGGCCCTGAACAGATTCATTTCAAGATCATCAGAAAGATGCAAATCATTCTATAACCTGCTAAGGAAGAACAAGGACTTTCAATGGACCCCTGATCATCAGGCTGCCTTTGAAGACCTGAAAATATATCTATCTTCTCCCCCTTGCTGGCAAAACCAGTCAAAGATGAACCCCGACAAGTATACCTATCGATCCACAAAAATCTGCTTTGTCGGTGCGATCCTGGTCAAAGAAGCGGACGGACAACAAAGACACCACTGTCTATTATGCCGGACCTTACCTCGGATGCCTGGAACCACGGAAGGCGAGCGATATTATCGAAATCCATGAAGGATACTGTGGAAATCACAAAGGTGGAAGAAGCCTGGCAAGCAAAGTACTCGAAACAGGATATTATTGGCCCACCTTAAGAGCCGATTGCCTGGATTTTAGCTCTAAATGCAAAGCCTGTCCGATTCACGGACCATATATCCATCACCATCGAAGAACTACATTCCATATCCGCACCCTGGCCATTTATGAAGTGGGGCATGGATATAGTAGGAAAACTACCTCAAGCACCCGGACAGAAAGTTTTCATGCTAGCAATGACCGACTACTTCTCCAAGTGGATAGAAGGTGAATCATACAGGGCAAGTCAAGGAGAAAGATGTCATAGCATTCATCAAACATAATATCATATGTAGATATGGCATCCCCTCCGAAATAGTATGCGACAATGGCACACAATTTGTGGGAAAAAGAACAATGACCTTACGTGCTCAATGGAACATCAATCTGGTAACATCCACGCCAGGATATCCAAAAGCCAACGGTCGGGCGAGAATCCGAGAACAAAGTGGTGATCACCGCATAAAGAAAAAGCTGGAAAGAAGAAAAGGTAGATGGGGTGAAGAGCTCCCCTGGTCCTTTGGGGTGACAGAACCACGCCTAAAACATCCACCGCCAAACCCCTACTCCTTGGTCTATGGATGTGAAGCGATATCTGCGGGCCGAGGTGGACATTCCATCACCGGATGTAGCCTGAACACAACAACAAACAACATACCTCTAATGGAGGATAGCCTGGACTTAACAGAAGAGCTAAGAGATGCAGCAAGCATCGATTAGCGAAGATACCAAAGAAAGAGTTGCGAGAAGCTACAACAAGACTGTCAAAGCCGGGTGTTCGGGGTAGGAGACCTCGTTCTCAGGAAAGTATTCCAAAACAAAAAAGAGAAGAATGCTGGCAAATTGGCCCCAACCTAGGAAGGCCCCTATCTGATTGATTCAATAGTCGGCCAGGGAGCTTATAGACTACAAACCCTGGACGGAGAAATGATCCCAAGAGCTTGGAATATTACACACTTAAAACTATTTCACATATAGAATATATTTGCACAATCCAGGTATAACTTTTTACTTTAAACACTTCTTGCCTGAAAACTACATGTATGATACTTGCAATTACATGAATAAATGCCGTATATGATTTCCTCAATTTATATGTCCAAATACTTATTTATATTCTCATATTCACTTAGCGAAATCTTCAACACTTGTTTTACATATTGCATCTTAGTTAAAACAAATCTTAAAGATTGGGGGCCACCCCACCAAATATCCAACTGATATCCAAAATTCATTGCAAAACAGCCTTTAAATACGAGCTCAACATACAAACCTGGAAAATCTATTCTGAATCAGATGACATAGATGGGTCATAAGCCCTCCCAGGCAGTGCAAAGGACGTAAGCCCTCCAGGATGGCAACAACTCCACCCATAACACATTAAATCGCTGATCACTGGCCTGATCCATCGAACAATCGGCGGATCCAAGTACATGTCCAACATCGACCTTATCAAAACACGAAAAGAAACAAAACAAAGACCAAATATTTATTCACCCAAAATACTGGTCCCACCTAATAACCATCCATTCCGGGGACATTCCCCCTGGATGGGCCAAAAAATTCCTTGAAAACCTAAATATTCATTCCAGGGACATTCCCCCTGGATAGACCAAAACCCGAAAGAAGAAACTAAATTATTTTTGAGCGAATGTGACTCACAACCATCCACCATCTCCCGATCACCGACTTTGCCTTGGAAGGAGGAGAATCCACTTCTTCTTCTTGACCCATGTTGGCCAAGTCGAGTACGTCTGAGCGTCCAAAGCTATCTCATCCCGGTCCGGATTCCAATTAGCCCGGTCGGATTCTGGATCCCTCATAGCATCAACCCGGCCTTTCCCGAAGAAGTACCGAGCAAGATCGACCAACCGCGCTTCCACTAACTCCTTTTCAAAGACAAGCTCTTCATTCTTTTTCAACGATCTGCATTGCCCGCTTCTCGGCCTCCAACTCCACCTGACCCTTTTCGGATTTTTCGCGACCACCTCACAAACTATAGCGACCCTGGTTGACTCCTTAGCTGCTACCAACCGAGATTGAGCACCACTTCATTACCCCTGGATGAGTGCAGGTCACGGTTTAGCCTATCCAGCTTTTCCTCCAAATCGGTAACATTGGCACAGGCGTCCCTAAGGCTGACAAGCGTGCTTGACCAAAGATCCAACCCCTGCGTACATACAAAATCAATTAAGCAAATACAAGGTAAAACAAAAAGCACATAAACAATAAAAAATATCCCTCTACAACTAACCTCTCTAGCACGGGAAGCGAGTTCAGCGGCCCTTGTTACAAGAGAAGTCAGAATAGAAACCACCCTGGTAGACGAATCAAGGGTACTAGCGGACAATAGTTGGTCGCTCATCTTTGCGGAAAACTCATCTATCCGAGCCCGGGCATCATCCATGTCATCAATCCTAGCAGGCACTTGCCTTATACTCCCGAGAGGCCGAGCTTGAATAGGCTCTTTGTCTCCCTCTTCCTCTTCCAAGATCACATCCTCTCTCTTCCTTTTTGAGCACTGGACGACCTCGGTGACACTATCCTGGCGGATCTTGAGGAGGCCGGACATCGAAATCGGGATATCCAAAGTCTTGTCACTCCCACTAGTTTCCTGGCTCTTGGACTGTTCAGCAATCCTAGCCACCCCACCTTCAAATCCTTGGCGGAAAAGCTAGCCACCTAGCGAGAAGACCTAAACACTGGATACATAAAAAATATACGTAAATATCAAACCAAAAAGCGACAAGAAGACAACACCAAAATAAAAGCATGCGAAAACGTACGGAAAGAGCGGTAGAACTAGGCTTGCCTTTGGGCACTCGACCCCATCGGCTTGGTCTTCATATACCGGGGCAACAACTCCCTGCCCAAACTGGCTGGCCAGGTTCTTTCCTCCTCAGGAATAGCAAGGAAAGCATCTATCCTGGAAATAGCCTCCTCATCCAGAGGATCACAACCCCAATCAGGAGCTACAAAAACCACCAAAATTACACAGGTAAGAATCAAAACCCATTAATTTCATATGATATATTGCAAAATAAAAAGGTACAAGGAACCTACCACTCTCCAAGGGAGGATATCTCAGGTAATCAAAGCCTGATCCCAAAGTCTCGGTCCGGACAAACAGGAAAGTCTTTGCCCAATTCTTATCATCTCCAGAATCCAGGTTAGTAATTAATGGAGACATTTTCGACTTTATTCTCAAATTAAAACGACCATCAACAGGATTTTTCATATGATAAACTCCCTTAATATCGTTAATAGTAATTACAAGATTATGTTTAGCACATAAATTTTCAATAGAGTGAATAAATTTCCAAACCATTGGCATAATCTGAAAAGGTGATACCTCCATAGCACGAATGGTATCAATCATCAAAGGAGTAAAAGGCAACTTACAGCCTGCTTTGAACGCCCATTCAAAAATACGAACCAACCAGGTGAGACCCGTTAGCCACGACCGGGCGATTCGAGATCCACACTTCATGATTCAGAATTATTTTCTTCTCCCTTAGAATTTTGTCATAGTTTGTTTTTAGCAAATTCTCCTCGGGAAAGAAGAATCAAGAGATTGAAGAGCGGTGAATACGAAATCCACGATACTTGAAAGCCACGGCCCAGCGGGGGAGGATCAATTTCCCTTACCTCCTCCTCTTGAATATCTCGTGGGTTCGGGCTCAACAAGATGAGCAGCTCTCTGGGGAAGCGGGCGTTTTTGGCTCCCATATTTTTAGGTTGTTTGGTTTATTATTGAAATTGTCGAGAATATGCAAAATAACGAGAACAAGATTACTAAGAAGAAGGAAGAAATTCGGAAGAATTTTAGAAGAGTTTCGAAGAATATTCAAAAAAGAAAGTGGAGGAAAATTGATGAAAAATAATCTTGCCCTAAATACCGTATTTATAGAGAAGTGAATAACGGCATGAAAAACCTAGGAATTGTAAAATCACAAAGATGATGTCACGTAGCCGTTGCAGTGTTCAACGGTAAATAGGAGTCTAAGAGTCACTGAATGAATATGATTCTCTTTAATTGGTTAACCCGGTAAATTTGACATCTCACCCCTGGCCGGATCCAAAGACGGTTAAAATGTCAAGGGCAATTGTTAGGCCCAGTTTAGCCTGGTCGACCATAACCTGGCCTTGACTCAACAAGGCTGATTGATCAAGACAAGAACCGGACAAATCGACTACTATTTAGCTGTCAAGAATATTGTGGCAAGAAGACTACTAAATCCTGGAAAAGAAGCCGATAGTCGATATATCATAGCTTGGCGAGTACTAAAAACGACTGGATTAAGCGGATAAACAAGAAATGCGATTGTATAAGCCAGATAACCAAGACCTATTCTCAAGGAAGACCAAGTCCAAACCTAAAACTATTTAATCCATGAATCTGGACGGAAAGAAGAGAGAAAGCTAAGGATTGGTTGAGTTGAGAACGGGTCAAGCGAACTAATAGGAAGCATGCCCTATTATTCCCAAGAACAACAACTCCTACCTTTGGGGAGAACGTTATACATCTATAACGTTATTCATTGTAACGTTGAGAGGACGGTAGAGAACTATAAATAGGAGAATTTAACAATTGTAAAAGATATTCATTATTAGTTAATTTTATCTATACTTTATCTTTCTACTCTTGAGCATTCAGATATTCATACAACATTGTGCCCGGTCTATCAAAATAATAAAAAGCGTTATCCTTCATATTCATTTCTTTCTTTGTCATTTATTCATTCCATTCTAATTTCATAGAACTAGATACCCTGATCACTATACAACTAAGCCGGATCCCTTCAGGAAAATCCTGCTAAAACAACCATAAAGCCAAAAAAGTCATGCAAGAGGTCCACGACGGAGAGTGCGGCCCTCACATGAACGCAATGATGTTAGCCCGACAAATCATGTGGTTAGGATACTACTGGACCACCATGTAAGCCGATTGCAGAAACTACGTCAAACATTGCCAAATCTTCGCTAACATACAACACATACCACTCTCCCTATTATACACCATGACATCACCCCGACCTTCTCGACCTAGGGCATCGACATCATAGGGAAAGTCAAGCGGATAGGCACCAAAGGGCATTGCTTCGTCCTCTTCGCCATCGACTACTTCACCAAAGGCGTTTTGGAAGATTCACACATCCCGGGGAAGAAGAAACGGCATTTAATCGAGTCTTGAGTGAAGAAATGGAGCTTAGTGCCACTTTGGAGAAGTATCACGCGTCCCCCATACACATCCTCTAGCCCTAGGGAATGTAGACCGTTGAATATATTGAAGAATTATGCTCCAAAAATATTTAGCTACATCCCTTCTCGGGGATATGTCCCCTACCAGAGGACTTGTGGCTTGCAAAAGAGAAATTGGGGAAGAGGAGCTACGTCCCCGGGGTACCGGGGATGCAGTGATCAACGACAAACGTTTCATCTTCCACTCTTTATTCTATATAAACTCTTGTATTCCGTCTTAGTTCATCATCTAATAATTTACATTCCAAATTTACATAAAAACCCTAGTTTAATAATCTAGTTTGTAAAAGTTTTTAACAATCGTTCAAGTTATTTTAAGTTTAATTTCCGGGTTTATATATTTCTTACTCTTCTAAGTTCTTGTTCTTATTCCTCTAAGTTGGTAATTTCTATTTCTCTAGTTTATTTTCCCATTTTAATTCCAATTACATATTGTCATCATGTTTATGTTTATTTAGTTAATCGTTGTTAGTTTAATCGTATTATGAGTAGTTCCTTAATCTAGGGGCGGGGAAGCCATGTTTGATTAGCTCTTATTATATGTTAGGAAGTTTTACTATCGGTTTGTTGTTTATATCACATGCTTGTCTTGTAATGTTAATCTTTAATTCTTGATCAAAATCGTTGATTAATTTGTTAATTTTTTATTAAGAGCGAAAGTCGGGATTAATCTTGTCTTAATGGTCTGTTCTAATTTGTGCAAGAGGTCGTTAATAATCGTTCTATGATTGGTAATAGGCCGAGAGGAAATTCCTAACAACCTACACAACAATTTATGTTCTCCTAATTTGATATTGTCAATTATTAGTGCAACCCCATTCCCCTTAGACTTTTTATCTATCATTGTTATAAATCTTATTTTACTTATCATTTTAAATCATCAAACCAAACCCCAATCGTAACCGACCTTGATAGAATTCTACTCATAGCTTGTTATATTGCATCTACCGTCTCCCTGAGATCAACCCTACTTCCCTAACTACATTTGTTTGTTAACTAAGCTTAGGGTATCTTTGTTAAATACGCAATAATCCTACCACCAATACACAATTCGCTCAAAATTCAACATAATTCGATAAAATTACAACCAAACACCATAATTTGATGTGATTCGAATTCGTAATTCGCAACTCGCAACTCGCAAGCTAGTTGAGCGAATTAAGTACATGTGACCAGAGAAACAAGAGATCAGCTAGTCAATCTTATTCAACTGTCTACCGATGCATATAAATTACAGAACACTTGGCTTCTGTCCATTTTTGAAAAGAACACTCCAAACACGTCGGATGCTGCGGTGAGCTGCAAGCACAAATTCCATTTAAAGACTAATGCATACATTAATGAGCAATTTCAATGTCAGCAGATTCATATATACAATATTCATAGTCAATAGAAACCAAAGTAGGCCAACATAACATCAAAAGAACGTTGATGACAGCACAGAAATTGTATTGTAATATACCCATGAACAAACTCGTTTATATCTAGAGTTCAGACAAGCGATCCCATGAACACTTGGTTGATGCTCATTCTTTCTATTCAACTTCGGAGCTGGTGCTCTAGTTATCACAATGCTGGACATAAAACCTTGGTTGATGCTCATTCTTTCTTGTGATGAAGGAGAAACACTCTGATATCTTATACAGTATCTAAATCTAACAGCAAGTTGTTTTACTTTTAACTTGATATCTATTTTATTCTCTGAAGATAGTTATAGCTTATAGTGGCGCAACCCCACATCAAAATATACAGGTGTGTGACACAACATATCACATGGTCAAAACCACTAAAGATGCATCTTTTGTTATCAAATTCAATTTCTGATGCCACATATAACTCTAGAAAAATTCATTCTCCAGTACTCTCATCTGATCAATCAACATATAATACTAGGAAGTAGGAACATGATATATCATCATAACTATGAAAAAGGATTACCTAGACAGGGCAGAAGCTGACAGTAGGGAAGAAGGTTTCAGTAGAGCAACTGGTGGCAAGTGTATAGGTCTGGTCAGCGTCAGCAAGCGGGGTGACGAGTAGGACACCAGGACGGTCACTGGGAAGCTCAAACTTAAACTTGGCGATACAGATACGGGTGGTGTCGGATGGTTCATGTGGTGGAGGAATGAACTCAGAAGCCAAGCACATAATTCCATTCCCTAAATAAAGCATATCATCAGAGTGATATCCCCAGCCATCCGCAACTTCACAAGTAAGGACCACGTTTAGGAATTGTTTGTTGGCAACATGGTATGCGTCCACCATCTTGGGGTCAGAGGCCAGGTAGTAAAAAATCAACCCTTGAGCAAAGACGACGCGGGAAGACCACTTTGGGGAAGAATCAAGAACAAGTTCCCAACGGTTGTCTGACGGGTAGTAGGCAAACACGGATTTGATGCTAGGGAAGCTGACGATGATCCGGTTATTCTCATGGTCGGCGAGCGCGCACTTATTATGAGGGATCTCGAAAAAATCCGCCTGACTGGGTGGAAATAATTCCTCCCACTTGTTTGAGATAGTATCAAAAACATTGATTGCCTCAGACTTGTTGATAGTGCTATGAAAGAGATATAACTTACCAGCAATCCCAACAACAGAAAGAATAATTCTGAGATGTTTGTCCACACAAGGGACTTCCTTCCAACCTCCTTCAGAATCACTTGCATTCAGGTCTAGATAAGAAATTCCCTTGTGAAAGTGGCCCTTTTGGTAGTTGGGTATAGAATTGGGTGGTTCAAGGTTGGATTCGATCATATCCAATTTTGGACTGCCAACAATGTAGATGACAGATCCCAGAGCCACCCTGGCATTATAGGGATAATTGGCAAATAATACACAAGGGCAATCACATCACACATGACCAGTCCGGAGATCTGTCATCAAAAATGGTGAGATTGGTGACTTTGAAGAAGAAGATTAGTGGTTCTATGTTACCATATGTGGAGAAGGAGAAGGAGAAGGAGAAGGAAAAGCTGTTATTGCAGGTAGGTAGTATTTTGGAAGGAGGGTTCAGGTTTTGTGAGTTCTACATTATACACAAGGGCAATCACATCACATTCATAACAATAATAATAATAATATATTATATCGCTCCCTTCATCCCAATCATATATATTTACCTTTTATCTCAGTCATTTGTTCTATTAATTATTAATAGATTCATAATAAAAAGGTAAACAATTGATTTGGACTGAGGGAGTAATTTGAATGAAACATCAACTACTCATCGAAAGATCAAATATTTTGGACTTTTATTTTTAATAAATAAACCAAAATTATGAAAATCATCGTAAATAAAAGATAATAATCGAATTGATTAACAAGTAAAAACTTGCATGAACAAGCAATCACCAGTTCACGTACAGTATTGAAAAACCCTAAATATCAAAATCTCGATGTCGATAAATTATGAAATCAAAGATCGTATCTTTTGACTTTTGTTTTTAATAATAGACAGACATTATGAAAATCATCGTAAATAAAAGATAATAATCGAATTATTAACAAGTAAAAACTTTCATGAACAAGCCTTCCCCAATTCAAGTATTGAAAAGCACCTAAATATCAAAATCTCGATCTCGATAAATTATGAATCAAAGCATACAACTTGCCTCCGATACTTTCTGATTCTTCTGTTGTTTGCAGCGGCCGTTGGCGAATGAAGGAATTTATAGGGTGTGATTGCGCAATAAGGTTTGTCAATTGTTGGGAATGGGTTTGAGGTTTAGGGTTTTTATTTACAATTTTGTACTCCACATTTTGTGTTTTTGGTTGGGAGTGATGGTGGAGTGTGGACTGCATGTAATATATTTTTATGAGGTTTGGAGGTTTGTTATGAGAGAGGTTTGTGTGTTGTTGAGTGATGTGACATTAGACAAACCTCACATTAAATTTTGGGTTAATTGATGAGAATAATCCAAACTATACCACTTCTTCTTATATTAATCTAAACTATTGTTTAACGCAAAATAATCTGGCTTATGGCCTTGTTTATCTTATAATGAACTTGGTCGATTTTTGACCGGTGACAAGAGGTAATGTAAAAGGTAGCATAGTTGTGGCTCCCATTTTCCATCTTTTTACCTATCATTTTTCTCTGCCCTCCTACTTTTCCTGACCTCAATTTTCTTAATCTTCATTCTCCATCTTCTTCATTCTTCCCAGTTTTAATTCTCCAACATTTTCTCCCTCTTTAATAATAATAATAATAATAATAATAATAATAATAATAATAATAATAATAATAATAATAGTAATAAGAATACCCACTTCTCATCCAACCCCATAACAAATCCACCTTCTTCTCCGTGATACTGCCGGTAACCTATGACCCATTTCAATGACAACCCTTTACACACCCTCCCGTTATTTTAACATCTTTGTTGTCGTTGTTGCCATTGATGATGTTCTGAAGCGCCAAGAGAGAGCGTGTCAATTTGGGTGAATAACTGGCGTTGAATCGTTGTTTAGTCGATATAATTGTGACTTTGTGAGATGGAGGATAAGGGAGTTTGAAGTTGGTAGGGGTCTGATCCGGTGGTGTGGGCTTTGATGTCGGAAATTTGGGGGATTGAGGTTGGCTTCGATGTCATTTAGGAGGCGACAATGTCTTTATTTTCATCGACTTCGACGGTGCATCCGCGAGGTGAGAGGTGGAGTTGAAGAAGAGCCAAAGAACGAGGAGGGATTCGGGGAAAAAAATGCCGAGGAGGAGGTCAGTTCGGTGAGGTCATGTGTCGGTGGTGGACTGGTGGTGACGTAGAAGGTGAGCTGTGGCAGTGGTGAATGGTAATTAAGCAGTCTTGATTCGGGTTGGTATTTAAGAGTGTGAGATTTTTGGAATTATTGTACGAGTAATAATTAATAAATGTTGATTATGAGAATTAAAAAGAAAAAGAAAGGGGTGATTACCGGTTAAATAGGTATTCAGTTGCCTAGTCTATTATGAGAAGAGGATACCTAAACTTGGGTTTATTCTGAGTTAAAACGTAGTTCGGATTATTAGGAGCAGATGAGCAATAGTTCAGATTAATCTCATCAAATAACCCTTAAATTTTTGCTGCTTTGAAATTTCAGCTTTCCAAATTTGCCCTTTTATTATTTCTAATTTCTCAATGTTATTCTAACTAGATTTTATAGGTGATCAAATGCGGCCTACATGGGCCGAACTCACATTAAATTTTTGCCCATGGGCAAGCGGGTTTAGGACGGGTTAGTGGGCTCGGCCTTTGTATTTTTCTTAAAATGCCTTGTCCGTACCCGCTTATTTTACGGGCGAAATGAGTCAGGTTCAATGAACGGGACGACCCATGAATAGCTCTATTAGATTTCATGCTCGTGCGATGCACGGAAGCTATTTCTAATTAAATTTCATGCTCGTGCGATGCATATATATACTCGTATATATTCGGGATCCTATGAGAACCATGAGATCCACTTAATAACCATTGGATCAAACTTATTATTGATGGTGTGATGAACAGTAAAACAATGTTACTAATTTCGATTGCATGTTCGAGGTTTGTTCTAGGTTTCGAAATTGCAGAATTTAGATGGTCTATGGATTGTAAATTATCTATATTTTTAAGATTTGATTAATGATTTCGAATGTAATTGCGTAATGATTTTGGATGTTCTACGGATTATAATTTTCGAGTATTAGTGTAGTATATATGGTAATCAGATTGTGTCACCAATTCGCATTGAATTCATTTTTTAAAAAATTTGTACATTGTTCGAGTCTTTGTGATGCAGCATCAGATTGTGTCAAGAGTCAAGACTATGCATTGAACTCATTTGTATAGAAATTTTCACTTTATATGTGTGTGTGGACGCGGGTCCACGGGTTCGCTTGGGAAAACAAACGTTTGCATTTGTGGAGTCGCCACCAATTTATTGTGGAAAATTGGAAACCGTTCTAATACCTCGTGTCATGTCAAGACACAAAGTGGTGACATGAACACTAAGAACTCGTAACCCTTAGCATTCTATGTCTAGAATGACTCTCGTGGATGCCAATGAACACGGATGTTCACAGAGATCTAGAGTAAGGGGTGAGGGTACGTATTAGGAAGCTCTTTTGATCGAACACCTAATCCCGCCCGCCTCGATAGCGGCCTCTACTAATGATTAGGAAAAATCATCTATACTTGATATGTTGTCGATTAATATATGCATGCAATGCAACATCCAATAAATTAATCCTAGCATGTGAGAATAAAACTATGTCGGTGAACATGTAATTTTAGCATACAATTGGGTCGAAGTGGGAATTTAATGTTGGTTACATGTGAAAACAAACAAACAAACGATAATAACAAATACAATAAAGATACAATAATTGAAAATTACAATAATTACAATGGTTTGATTGATTTACGTCGAAAATACATTTAAAACGGATAATTTTAGAAAAGAAAGGAGAAAATAAATTAACGAACAGATTAGAGGTGATAATACGGATAATAGTTAATTAATACATAAACTAATAAACTAGGTCAAAGTAACAACGGAAGTTCAGAGACAGCGGAACATGCGCAGCAATGCCGCGTCCCTTGGAAAAGACGCAGTGCTCACTGCGTCTGTTCCTGAGGTGAGTTCTGGCTGTGAAGCCGGAACTGCAAATTGTTAATATTCGTTGGTTAATTTAATGATCGATTAATAATATTTGACTCGGATAGAAGTGGTTTAATGTATTATTTACATGCAAATTGGTCATAAAAGCGATAAAAGACGGACTCAAATTAATTATAACGAATTAATTGCTAATTACAAGACTAATTATGAATTGGATTGGTTAAGACTAACTAATTTGGTTAATTAACGTTAAAACTAATGATGGTGACGACAAACAGATGAAGATATACCAAAGGTCGAATTCCAGCTACTTGATATTGATAAATCGAATCTTTACAACTCGGATTTGAATTAATGACGAAAACCCGCAAATATTAATTACTTGGGATTTAAGTCGGGAATTAAGAGTGACGAATTATTAATGAATTATATATTAAAATTATTATACGAACGAAATAAGAAATAAACAAGAAACCAGAAAGAAAATAGACGAATTGACAGAAGACGAAGAAAGAAGAAGGAAAGCAGGAACTGCGGCAACCTCAGGAAGAGGCGCAACAGATGTTGCGTTCCTTCGAAGAGGCGCAGCAGTTGCTGCGTTCCTTCTCGACATTAGTATCCCATTAATCCGTAAAAAAGGTTTGAATAAAGGGTTTTATAAATCGGTTTTTAAACATGCTTTCGACGTAAATCTTACAATGATTAATACAAAAATAAAGTACAATAATAAAAGATGAGATTTACACCCTCAGACTTACATGTTTGACGAAACGAGATTAACTAAGTTAACGATTAGTGATTGCTCGACTCGAATGTACGACGAAAGTGCCATCGCAAGAAGAATTTAAACAAAATTTGCATGTCTTAATCAATCAAGGATCGTCAATCGTTTGCTACCCAAGATATTGAGTCGTTTGGTCAACCTATTTAAAAGATGAAAGAGTAGAATACATGTAAATATGTAATAGTGACAGTCAGGCATACCGTTACTTATAACAGGTAGCAGTATGCTTGACCATCTCGTTTGACCCGTCACACTTGAAACAAATCTTTCATTTCAAATATTTCATCATTATCAAAATGGGCTTTCATTCATTAGATTTCAAACTTAAAATATTTGGAAATGTGGTCTTTAAAAAGGAGTTTGTAAAGAGCACTTCAAAAATTTCCTCTTTTATGATACACCTTTGCTTTTTTTCTTATGAAACTTTGTTTGGTTTTTTCTTCTATTAACAAGAATTGTCTTCTTGCTAATGTCCTCTCCTCTTTGTTTCTCAAAACACAAAGGCCCTTTAAGGTTACTTACAAACTCTCTTTTCTCCTTTTTGCTTCTTAGAAAGAAGTCATTTTGGTGCTAGTTTGGGAAGATCAACTCTTTTGTCTCATGACCAAAAGTCTTGACGAAAAAGCCCTAGCATGCACCCACTCGTTTTTCCTCTATAAAAGGAACACCACCTTTCACTTTGAAAGTAAGACTTTTACTTGAGAAATCAAAGGATTTTGCAAAATCCGTTTTAAGAACTCAAAGCTTTTTAACTTGCAAAAATCTTCTAAAGTCTTCAAGTTTGTCCGTCGAAATCGCTGTTACCTCAAAGTATTGTACTCTCTCATCTAGAAATATTTGTAACAATAAGTTGTCCTTCTCAATTCTTTTCGAAGAATCAGTCTAAGGAAACTTGGTTTGTAAACATTCTAGTTAGAGTGTAGAGTTCATAAACGGAGTAGTCTTAGAACTCGTGTCGCAACCGGAATAGGTTGTTGGTCCTTTTGTTGTTAGTGTTTTAAAGTAGTCGGAGTAGATTACCTCACTTATCAATAAAAGAAGATTGGACGTAGGCCTTTAGAGTGTCGGCCGAACCAATTCAAAATCGTAGTGTTGTTTCTCTCTTCGCTTTTAATTCCGCTGCAACTTATTTACTCGTTTTTATTTTACGATTTTGTTAGTAACAATCCGGAATACTGTCACTTCTGGTCTTCTGTTTTTACTTTATAAACTAAGACCAACGAGTAACAGTCAGAACAACTGTCACTTCCAAACATCACTTGTTTCCTCGAACTTCTGTGATACACATTTAATCGCTTCATTTAATTGATGTATCCACTGGTTCTTCATATTGTTCATCAACTTATCTTTAAACAATAAAGATTTAAGTTAAAATTTTAAAATAGTACCTAATTCACCACCTTCTCCTCTTAGGTACTTAGAATCCATAACTCTACATTGACATAAGGTCTCCTGACGTGAGGAGTCCTGATTTGAGGAGTGCTTACAGTGGGATTAATGGCAGTAGGTCAAGTAGCAGGAGGATGTTTTTGCCTAATAATCTCAGTGTTATTCCTGAGTGATTGGAAACGTTGAAAAATGTGGGCGATTGAGATTAGTTTTGAGTAATTAGTGCATATCATCTGTCTCATTTCGTGTCTATATTTTATTTCACCGATTACTACTTTTGATACATGATCCAATCAATATGATTTATGCAATTGATTTTATATTATAAGGTGATCATTTGTTTAAGGAGACGGGTGAAATATGATCGAGACGATGTTATATGAAATGAGACAAAAGACCGGCACACTCACGAGGAATTGGGAGGAATTGGCAAAGTCTTGAATTCTTGATTTGTATAGCTTTGCTGCTGTGTGCATATGAATGTAAATATGGTCAAATGAGTTCCATTGGTATTTTATTAATGATTTTAATGGGCGAAACGACCCATGAACAACTCTAATACAGATAAATAATAGCCTTGCACAAGACCTAATTATTATACAATATAAATCAAGATATGACTACTACAATAATTTGGCTACTAGAATACAGAAAAATCATAATTTTGTGCTACAACCCTGCCTATACACAGCGATTTTTGGAGAATCAGCTGTTACATAATCTCATTACCAAGCGTACAAATCCTCTAATAAGCTTTACGACGAAGCGTACAGCATGTCCAAGGAGTAAAAGGACCATCAAGATTAGCCAAACACCAATACCGGCTCCTAATGCATACAAGACAGGACGATGATTTTTCGATGACAATCTCAGGACTTCTCTGTTTCCTGCTAGATAGTTGACAGACACTATGTAACTAAGCGTCGTTGCTGTCACTGCAATCCACATTGTTATCATCAAAATCGCAACAAAAAGTCTTCTAAACGGGAGTCCACTTATGAGTAACAAAATCACACTCAAAGACGAGATTAGTCCTGCTGTGTTGAAAATCAGTAGCTTATCATAACCATCCTTTACAACATCGGCCATCACGGAATTTCCTGCATTGTGCCCATCGTTATCCTGCCAAACACCGCCTGGCGGGTTTATTCCAACTTGGAAAGCCATTGTTGCTATAAGTGATGCTACTACCATCAATGCATTCCGCTGGTTTTCTAACCATGTTTTATTTTTGTTTCGCGGTTTTAGGGCTGTCTTTGCCTTTAATCCCTTTGCTCGCTTTAAGGCCACTCGAATTTCCGAATCATTAATACCCTTTTTGCTTTGAATGTGAATGTCCATTGCTGTCAACCCATTTTTGTTTATCGCATTTTTTTCCATCTTTTTGTTTTTGAGTAAAAACTTTACCATCTACGTGCCGATCAAAAAAAAAAGCAAAATTTTAGCCGCTACATTGTTAAGCTTCAGCTGTTGCTCAGTACTTAGCGACCGTTTATTGGCGACCTACAATAGTCACCAGAACTTGGTCGCCACGTTTGGTCGCTTTTTTCCAAAAGTGCGCCTGATTTCAGTCGCCAATTTTGTTTTTATATGTTCAGTTTACTCGAACCTAAAGTTAACCTTGCAAATCTTCTTACTACTAAGAGAATAAAAATTCTCAATAGCATTCCCTCCAAAATAAATGTACTTAAATAAAACAAGAATTTTTTTTATGATATTATTATCTTTTAATTAATCTATAATCTTTTAATCATTACTTCATAATTTTTTTAAACTAAATTATGATTAATTTATTAAAATAGAATAAAACTAGTATAAATCTAAAAATTTCTATATGAAAAACTGTAAATTGATATTATTAGATTCGTATTAAAAAAAAGCTTAAAAATTATAAGATGACATAATTAATTTTGTGACAGAAAAATACTTTGAAAATATTTGAGAAAATTTATAAATTGAAATCATTTGTTTTGTGGTAAAAAAATTCATTAAAATACACATTTTATGACTTTACTTAATTCTTTTAATTAGTTTTTCATTTCAATTTTATATCCTTATTAAAATATGATAGATTAATAATGTGTCAATTCAAATCTATAAATAGTATATTATAAATTAAATGATCTAGAAATACCGTGCATGCTGCGTGGGATTTATACTAGTTAATTAATTAAACTCGTAATCAGTGGATTAATCTAATTAATGATGTTACCTGAGTATTTTTGTTAGCGACCGCAAGGTGCAATACAGTATTTCCATCAGCATCCCTAAAATTAAGTAGTTCGACATCATCAACGACATTAATCAAGAACACAAGAGCATCAACCTGACAGTATTTAACACACAAGTGTAAAACACATGAACCGTCCTTAATTCGCTCTCGAGCAGCCTGTGGAACCACCTTAAGAAGCTCATCAATTACATGAACATGACCTCTAACTGCAGCAACATGAACAGGGTTATATCCATCAATATCACGTGCGAGACACATGTTCCGATTCACAGAAGTCAACGACTTGACTATTTCCAAGTACCCTTTTCCGGAGGCTACGTGTAATGGTGACCATCGTCGTATTTGATCTACCTCTTCTGTTAGTTCAGGTTTTCGACAAAGTATTTCTTTTGTGAATTCCAAGTGACCAAGACTAACAGCTACGTGTAATGGTGACTCTGTGAATTGGCCTGAGTTTTCGACGATCTTATATCGGTCGAGAATCAGTGGATCTTCTTGGAGTAAATTTAGCAAGCATTTTACGTCTCCTTCCAAAGCTACTTCATACAACTTTTGAGCTTGTAATTGATAGTTTTTCATTGGAATTTTGTAGGTGATACGATATTTGAGAAATCATATATCCTTTTTATAAAGTGGATTTATAATTTCATAAATACTTGTTATAGACGGGAAATATCCGTTTATAATTGAGACAGACCAAATATCAACCCACTTTATAAGATAAGCAACAAGTTGTATGGTGGGCCCAAAAATGTCATCACTTTAAGTATATTTAACCCGTCTTTCACTTCAGACGGATACTAATTGTTACTCCCTCCAATCCAAACTACCCACCCACTTTTTAAAGTCAACCTTATAAATTTTTACATCGATTATATTTAATCAAATTTTTAAAATTTATTAGTAAAATTGACATATTTACGTTTGTTATAAAAAGAGGTTTCGGAAAATTATAATTTCGACACAAAAAAATTATATATAAATGAAGAAAAACGTGGTCAAAGTGTCATCTCGTAGACCGTAAAAAGTTAAATGAGTAATTTGGATTGGATTGGAGGGATTATAATTTATTATGGTCAATTGATCAAATTCATTTAGAAATTAGAATTCATCAGTCAACTTTCAATTTGCTCGTCTGTGTGGAATTATTTGTAGTTAGTTATATGATGAAAAATGTAAATTGTTATCTTGGCTGAATTTTCTTTGATAGAGACCTTGTTCACATTGTAGATGAAATTAACTATCTTAACTGATAAAGTCACGAGAGTTGTTGTTTATGACTTGCATGGGTTTAAATTTCGTCATTGAGTATCAAAATCGCCCTTGTGTTACTATTTTTACACCAAATAAAATGATACTGCTCACATTGAGTGTATCCTATTAAAAGAAAGAAAAAAGGTTAAGCTCTCTTTTAATATTGCCAATTGATATTGACATCAAACATGTCTCGTTTCTCTTTGTGATTGTGCATTTTCAACATCGTCTACTAAAAATATAAAATAAACTAGTTTTGAACCATGAAAACGTACGGGTTAGTTCTAGTTAGCATGCAAATGAAATAATCTTTTCCTGTCATATTATACAATCACAAATTATTACGTGTTATTTATCTTTGAAATATGTAGCTTCTCCAAAAAAAAAAAAAAAAAAAAAAAAAAATCACTATACATGTTCTAAGTATTTGACCATGCTAAGTCGTAAACGTTTCGTTTATTATGAGATTAAAACATTTTAGGGTTATTCTACATGGTAACCCTGTATTTTTTCAAATTCTACATGGTAACCCTACTTTTCAGAGAACACACATGGTAACCCTCAACTCTGTTAATACGCATTGCCGTGACCCTTAACTTTTTTTCCGTCAATTTTGCCCGTTAAGTATGTGACGTGGCCAATTGAATTTCGAGATTTTCTATAAGGTAACCCTATGTTTTTTTAAATCCTACAAATTAACCAATTCATTATTTTACAAGAGAAACACCATTAAAAATACTCCCTCAGCTTAGTTAATAAATTTATCATTCTTAGTACATTTTTCACTCGATTACTCCAAAAAACGTCAACTCTTAATAACATCATCTCTTTAAGGTATTATTACCATAAATTTCCAAAAACCGGGTTCAATAATTAACAAAGAAATCCACTATTAAGTCTAATGTTTACAAATAAGTCTCCACTCCTTAATTTTTCCCAACTTTATTGTGTCAATTTGTCGAATAATTGAAGTAAGTTATTATTGTGTTTACAACGTTTTCAATTTTGTCATATTTGATGAGGTTTTGAAAACATAAGTTTATTAATTAGATTAACCCTATGAATCAAATTTGGGATTGATTATTATAATGCTCTGAATAAAGTACTTTTACTTGGTATTTAGAATATCTTATTGAGAATTTTTTGATATCGAACAAAGTTCTTATTGGATTTTTCTTTAGTTAATTAAAGGGTAATGAGGGTGGATATGATAACTTGGGAGTAATCGAGTAAAATTGTGAAAAAAAATTGATTAAGGGATTATATTTTTATGCACGTGTGATTTATAGAAAAACTAGGGTTAACTTGTAGAATTTTTAAAAATATAGGGTTGCCTTGTAGAAAATCTCAAAATTCAATTGGCCACGTCACATACTTAACGAATAAAACTGACGGAAAAAAAGTTAAGGGTCACGACAATGCGTATTAACAGAGTTGAGGGTTACCATGTGTGTTCTCTGAAAAGTAGGGTTACCATGTAGAATTTGAAAAAATACAGGGTTACCATGTAGAAAAACCCAACATTTTAATATAGATTCATAACTTACACGAGGAAGAATATGGTTCATTGTAATTTCCTCAAGACCTCGTATTACAAGCTTACTAGTGTGAGCCCGTGCGTTGCACGGATTATAAAATAATTGTTTAAATAACATGTAAAATGTGTAAGGATGTTTTAGACTTTGTAGATACTCGTATCCGTCGATATTGGAATTTATAGAGAACCCGACAAACACCCGATGATGATAGGACACATGTATTTATTAGTTGTCATTGTCATTATTTGGGTTCGTTTTACGATGTGGAATGAGCGTTGTCGACGGAGTATTTTATTAATTTAAATGATATTTAAATTAAAGCTTTTTTTAAGTGAATTCATTTTATTGTTTTAATTTGAATTTATTTCCTTAAATTTATTTTATTGAAAATAAAATATACTTTTTTGATTTGAAAAATCATTCATCTTAATGTGCTATTTGATTTGGAAAATCGAATTTGAAAATTTAAAACTCGTTTCAACCACGCGTTTTGGAGCTCGATTATAGCTCGGTTTTTGAGCCCGTTTTCTTTACGAGTTGGCACGAATCTCGAGTACACTTAACAACCTAGGCCTCTACCCATTCAACCCCAGTTCGAACCCCCATATCCACACCCAAATCTCGTCCTAAACACTCCCCAACACAGCCCAATTCCTTCCTTTACCCGTGTTTGTATAGCCCATCGAAAGCCCTTCTAAACCGACTCAAACTTGGTCCAAACCCGTAACCCATCACCACCAACCCATGCTCCACATTACCCACAACAACCCAGCACCTAGAACACCACAAAACCCATCCAATTCCCGTCCCAAATACTCCACAAACAGCCCGCAACACAAGCAGCCCCCCCAGTTTTGCGTGCTCAAACCCGAGCCCAAAACCCGCTCCAAACACCACCCGAACCCGTGCCCATTAACCCTACACCATACCCTAGTATCCTACCCATATTACCTTAGCTTAACCACCAAGAAAACCCCCCGTACAAACCCTAAAAACCTCACGAATTAGCTGATGGACAGCAGCTATGCGAAACAGGCCCGACTGCTTGTTGCCCTACTTCTACCCTTCGAAACTCCTTATAAATACCCCCCTTTCACCATACATTCATTCCTCTAAGTTCTCCACACATCATACTGCAAATAACAACCATCAATCGTCCAAAAAAACCCTAAACTAAAGCCGTGACAGCCGCTCGAAAACAGGGACACAAATCTTGTTTTCGAGTTTCTGTCGTGGTCTTTGGCCTTGATTCTCGTGCACAAATCCCATTAAAACTTCTGGTTTGTTTCCATATTCACAAAATTCAGTCTTTCTAGTTTCCAAAACATCTTTCGGTTTGAAAAATTGTTGAGAAACGAAGTCGTGGTGAGCGATTGAAAATCGCTGCTCAAGTCTGCCTTTTGAACGTGTTTGTTTCGTGATTTCAAAATTCAATTTCAATTGTCTTCGTCGACGACGGCCCCTCGAGATAAAATCTACGATCGATTACGACCCAAGACGGTGTCAACGATACATGTAGGTTGAGGGTGCATTAAAACTCCCTTCTCTCCTTTTTATTTCGTTTTTTTTTATTGTTTATTTACTAACCATTGTCTAACATCGTCTAACTAATATCGAAACTAGAATAGTTTGAGTATGAGTTAAAGTACCATTCCGGCACCCGCGTTGACTTGAGATGGGAAAGAAATCCGCCATATCGGTCGGTCGTACACCCCGTCTCATTTACATATCCTCGTGTTGGAATAGGGCAATTTAATAAATCGAGTTTATTTAATTTATGTGTATTTATTTTTAACCATATAAAAATTGGTTTTTTATGATTTTCCAGACCTATAATTTGTAATTTTAATTTAGGTAGATTTTCGTAATTTATTGCATTGATTTAGTATTTATTTCGTAATTAGCAATGTATTAATTCAAAACCCGCGCAGTGCACGGGTCAATTCTGACATATTTCGAAAATTTCAGATCCGTGCAGTGCACGGGTTTGTCCAGGTTTTGTGTTTTCCTTGTTTGACTTTGTTTGATTAATCCTTAGTTTAATTAGTTTATGTTTTAGATTTTAATTTACTTTATTTATAATTTATATTGTATGTATGAGCTAACCACTAATGTTTGTTAATACATCTTATGCTAAGCGTAAGCCTTCCTGTCCCTCTCTTTGGATGTGTTTTTCTAGTTTAATCAATGAACCTCACATGCTAAACCACTTCGACGAAGTTAAATGCATTTTAAACGACTTAGAATGAAATTCGCATGATAGGATTTAAATTCAATGGTTGCATACGCATGTGATATCTTTCCGAAATAGCCATCTTTCACCTAGTAGAGACCGTTATTGCAACGGGAGGGGTTGGGTGTTGTTTTAATGAAATTAAATTAACTTCCTAACACGTAAAGTCACACGAATTCAAATCTCTAAAATTGGTTTCTAAATTCCATTTAAAAATTTAGTGGCGACTCTTTTAAAATTAAAAATGTTTTGAAAAAGCATTTGAGTGGAGCGTTTTTCCATGGTCCACAATTTGGCGACTTCACTGGGGATAGTGAAACTTGAAAAGTGTAAGATGGCTATTAGGATTGTTGTCACATTTTTTTATGTTAATCATGCATAAACCCCCGAGACTTTAGGCGGGCCAAAGAATCTCTTGGGTTAATTCCAAGGGAGGATATTGATGTCCACTATGTCCGATTTAAGTATCAAGGTGATTCCGTGGAGGTAGGCAGCTGCATACGAGGCATATTGCTACGGGCATATGACGGTATGTGGACTCCCCGACAAAGCGGTTTCACTGGCATAGACCCATTTTAGAGGACTGACCGAGACTTAGAAGAGTCTAGTTCATGCATTGCATCCCTAAAATGCGAATGATTACATGCTATGCGAATCCCGGGTCATGTTTTCAAAATAGCATTTTCAAATCCATCTTCTTTTTCTTTCGAAAATTTGATTCTTTTTCAAGTCCATTTCTTTTCGAAAATTTCGGCCCTCTATTTCGAAATTTTGAACCTTCTTTCAAGCCGAAGTGCTGCCCATTTTAAAAATCAATTCAATCCTTCTCGATTTCAAATTTCGATGAATCGTATCCCGAGTCCAACCCAATCCTAGAATAGAGTTTGAGTCAGTGGGGTCGGGTTAGTCGAGTTGGGCTTTTGCTTGCTCGATATAGGCGAGCTAGTCCACCCTTAGGCTCGAGTGAGCCTTTGTTTGGTTAGAACACTTGTCAAGTGAGTCACCTAAACCGATCTTTGGGTCTGAGTCATGAAAGTCGACCATTTGGTCCAAGTCAGTCCACCAAAACGTCCCCACTAGGCCACCTAGGGCGTTTGTCACAAAGCCCAAGAGCCATGTCTGGTTTGAACACGGGTTTGTCATGTCGGATTTATGATCACGTTGAGTCTAAAACCCAAGCCACGTGTGTATCACGGTTAGGACCCGTTCAACGAGCCGAGAATAGTGCGTTCGTAGGATCCATGTCAAGTTATAGCCAGTTTTTAGGTTCGAAAAACCGTCCCTAGTCGTGTATGACCCAAACCGAGGGGGCCCAATTGCTCGCTCTCCGGGTTTAAGCCCAATATCGAGTCGCATGGAGTCCGTCATGTTGTTATGAGTCGAGTCCTGTTTGTGCAGGGGATTTTGATTCGATAACTGATACTCGCTCGGGATTTTATTGTAGAAAGGCCACTACAAACAAGAAGTATGACTACCGCAGAGGCATCGAAGCGGTTAACGACACTTTGGTCGCAATGATGGAACGCTTGACGGCTGTGGAAGCCAAGATCGCGGTGGAAGCTCCCATACCACCGCCCCCGGAAACTGAATTCGAAAAGAGGTTCCGACTAATAGAGGAACAGTTGAAGCTATCCCGAGGGGAAAATGTGCATTATGAGAATGCCAGAGGGTACATGCCGGTCCAGGACAAGCTACCAACCAATTTTGTCCTAACTGATATCCCAAAGTTCAAAGGGACGGAAGATCCATTGCAACATATCCGTTCCTACAAGGAGTACCTTGCGTTGAAAGGGGTACCTGCTGAGATGTTGCCCCACATTTTTGCTCAATCCCTAGGAGAACACCCGAAGGCGTGGTTCTACAGCCTTGAGCTTAAGAATTTCCCCACTTTCGAAGATATAGCGGTGGAGTTCTGCAAACACTTTGCTGATAATGCTGAGATTCAGACTACTGTGCGCACACTCGAGGTGATGACACAGAAGGATAAGGGGGGATTTACTGAATTCCTCAACCGCTGGCGCGCTGAAAGCGTGAAGTTGGTCAAAAGGCCAGAGGAGACTGAAATGGTAGATAAGTTCATCAAAAATCTTCGACCTATCTACCGTGACGCTATCAAATATCAACATTTCGGCTCATTCAAGGACCTTATTCGAGTCGGAAGAAAAATTGAGGACGACGTTCGTTCTGCTGAGGCTGAAAAACCAAAAGGGTATCAGGGTGCCTCCTCTTCCAAAGCTAAGGCATCCAGTTCTGCCAATCATATCCAAGCCATCGGTCTTTTGGGAGGAGCTCCTAAGGGATCGCAACGCCATGGGCCAAGAGCGTTCACTGACATCGGGTGTACCTATGCATACGCCCTCCAAAGGCTCTCGGCCCAAGGGAAACTGAACCCAATTGGTCCAACTCCGGACCCGCCTGCGGACCGACAGGGTAAATGGTATAAGCCCAACGCCTACTGTGCTTATCATCAAGGAAAAGGTCATGATACCGAAAATTGTTACCGTCTTAAACATGAAATCCAAGACATGATCGAGAATGGGTCGCTCCTCATCCCCACCGTCCGACCTAACAACCTGAACAATCCTTTTGGCGACCATGCCAATGCAGTATTCGTCGAAGACAATACCGATGTATCTCACTTAATCCAACCCATATGCCGTCTCACTGGGTTTTTCGTGGGGAAGGTCTATGTAAGCTGCTCTGAGTATATCCCTCAAGCTAAGAACGAAGTTCGAATTGGGGATTTTGCTATCGATTGCACACCATACATTCTCCGAAGCGAGAATGAAATTAATGGGGTCTGGGCTGACGATGAAGACGATATCTATCTCACCGAAGGTGCGATTATTCCTCGAACTCAGGAAGAAATTTCTAAATTGAGGAAAGATGTCCTCGAATCTAATCATTTGACTCGATCGGGACGTCCCTATCGTGTCGAGAAGGCAAACCATGTCTCTATCTTTGGAGACAGTCCAAGTAAGATACCCACCAAGGAGGCCACCTCAGTCCGGGCTCTTGGTAAAGGGTCGACCTCAGAGGCCTCCCTCATCAAGCAGTTACAAAAGACTAAGGCAGATGTCTCCATCTGGGAGTTAATGTTGAGCTCGTTTGAACACCGACAAGCTCTGCTTCAAGCCTTAATGAATATGACCGTGTCACCTCACACTACTCCAGATGACGTGGTCTCATTTGTTGCTCAAAACCAACCTCGGCTCACTAATGCCGTAATTTTTTCTGATGAAGACCTGCCCTCATTTGGGTCACAACATTGTCTCGCTATGTACATCACGGTAGAATGCCGTCATAAGCGACTCCCAATGACCCTTGTCGACGACGGGTCTGCAGTTAATGTTCTCCCACTACGGACCGCTTTCATTTTGGGACTCGAGAAAAGCGACTTCGCACCCACTACGCAAACGGTTCGGGCTTTCGATGGCACAGTGCGTCGAGTGTCCGGACTCGTCACTTTAAGCGTGAATGTGGGAAAGGTGGAGCGCAAGGTCAATTTCCAAGTGATAGATGTTGCCTCATCTTTCAACATTTTGCTCGGGAGACCATGGATTCACACAGCTGGAGCCGTGTCTTCTACCCTCCATCGCAAGATTAAAATCCCTCTCAAGGGAGAGGTAGTGACCATCGATGCTACTCCTATAATTGTGACGGGATTCCGAAGTGCAAACTGATAATACCGCCTTGGAGTCTTGTGGTTTCGAGGTAGTAAACGCAATTGAGTCCACTTTCGAGGCACCGAATATGGACTTATATACGGGAAGCCGTGTTTGTAAAACAATCTTCAAGACCGGAAAGTACTTCGGGTACTCCATGTACCCCAAGAAGGGAAAACGCATTTCAATTGAAGTCGCCGATGCCTAAGGGGACAAGATACGGGCTTGGGTATGAGCCAATCAAGAAGACTCCCGAGAAAGAGAGTCTCGATCGAAGACCGAGACATCAAGATGGGGCCGTCCTTGCTAACTCTAAACGGCCACTTTGTGAAAGCCAGGGAGGAAATGCCGAGTTTAGACTTCCCCGAACCACTGTTCAACTCAAAGGCCAACAAGTGGTCCCCTAATCGAAGTATTCCGTGATTGTTTCTATATTCCCGAAGACATTATGGCAGTAGCTACAATAAAGAAGGAGTCTGTTCCGATCAAAGATGGGAAAGCTATGGGTCTCCTCTTCGGAGAGGAAAAGAAGCCGGAAATACCAAACGAAGTCTTGGTAAACATGATCGTAAGGAGTGATCGTTTCGATCCATATACCCTCATTACTGATGTAGATCCTAAGAGGAATACATCTGGATGGCAGAAAACCATGAAATGGACCGACAACAAGGGTTCGCTTTTCAAGATGACCATTGGAGAAGGGCAAAT
Organism: Silene latifolia; assembly: GCF_048544455.1. Lineage (NCBI taxonomy): Eukaryota > Viridiplantae > Streptophyta > Magnoliopsida > Caryophyllales > Caryophyllaceae > Silene > Silene latifolia. The sequence goes on from NC_133535.1 coordinate 17,906,054, forward strand.
GTTCAAGCCTGATGACGATTCTGAGTCTGAGTCTGAGTCCGAGTCCGAGTCGACATAAGTCCTAAGGCTAAGTCTAGGGTTTTAGGTGTCGAAGATACCCCTTCCCGATCTTTCCTTTTCCCGTACCTTCCCCTAGTGCTTTGGTATTCCGGGGCTGTCCCGAATCGCTCCTATCTCGCCACCGACCTCGATCGGTTGGCCCAAATGTTAACGCAATTTGCGCAGTTCCAAATCAATAATAAGATGAATCCGTTTGCTTACGACTTGTCTCATTTATATTGCGATTCAATTGATTGTTTTAATAACGTTGAGAATGAGGTCGAGGATAGACAGTGGAAGAAGAAGAGGAGGAGGTGGAACCGCCTCCCGATTAGTAAAAGGGTTGGAAGAATACGACCAAAGAAGCTCGTGTCGAAGATACCGAAGTTGTTAATGTGGGGACTACCTTAGAGCCTCAGGAGCTTAAGATAGGAACAACCTTAGATCCCGTAGAAAAGAAGGGGTTTGTTGAATTGTTGAATGAATTCAAAGATGTATTTTCTTGGTCCTACAAAGATATGCCGGATATTGATAGGGAAATTGCAGAGCACAAGATTCCGATCAAGCCAGGGTTCAAACCAAGAAAGCGAAGCCACGTAGAATGCGTATCGAGTGGTCTTTGAAAGTCAAAGAAGAGATTGATAAACAGTTCAAGGCCGGGTTCATCAAAGTATCGGAATACTCAGATTGGATAGCTAATGTGGTGTCGGTCCCAAAGAAAGACGGAAAGGTTCAGGTCTGTGTTGATTTTCGTGATCTAAATAAGGCTAGTCCAAAGGACGACTTTCCGTTACCTCACATTGACATCTTGGTTGACAATACCGCTAACCATGCATTATTATCCTTTATGGATGGGTACGCCGGTTACAACCCGACCGGATAAAAATGGCCGAGGAAGATATGCACAAGACTGCTTTCACAACACCATGGGGGACTTATTGCTACACAGTGATGCCGTTTGAATTAATAAATGCAGGTGCGACTTACCAGAGAACAACAACGACGTTGTTGCATGATATGATTCATAAGGAAGTAGAGGTCTACGTCGATGACATGATCGTAAAATCGAAGGAACGTAATAACCATTTGATGGCATTACGAAAATTCTTCGAGAGGTTGAGAAAGTATAATATGAGATTAAACCCACGAAGTGCGCGTTCGGGTCACCTCTGCAAGCTTTTGGGTCATATCGTTAGCCACCGTGGCATCGAAATCGACCCATCAAAGATTAAAGCCATTATGGAAATGCCCCATCCTAAAACCGAGAAAGAAATTCGAGGTTTCTTAGGCCGAGTGCAATACATAAGCCGTTTCGTCTCAAAATTAACTATGATCTGCGAACCAATTTTTAAGAAATTGAAAGTTGGGGAGCATATTATGTGGGATGACCAATGCCAAGCCGCGTTTCATAAGATAAAGGAAGTGTTATCTTCTCCGCCATTTCTCAGTCCGCCTGTAGCCGGCTTGCCTCTATCACTGTATTTAACAGTTACAAATACCGCGATGGGAGCAATGCTGGCACAAACCGTTGACAAAGAAGAAAGAGCAATTTAGTACCTTAGTAAAAAGTTCTTGGAGTATGAATCAAAGTATACAGCATTAGAAAAGACATGGCTAGCTTTAGTCTGGGCAACGAAGAAGCTACGTCACTATATGCTCAGCTACAGTGTGAGTATATATTCCAGAATGGACCCCATCAAGTACTTGTTTGAAAAACCGGTGCTAAACGGCAGAATGTCAAGATGGACCCTCATGCTATCGGAATTCGATCTCAAATATGTGCCGCTGAAAGCGATAAAAGGAAAGGTCGTTGCCGATTTCCTGGCCGATAATCCAGTCGAAGAAACTGACATTGTTGACACTTGGTCGTTCCCAGATGAGGATATTGTCCATGTCGAAGATGATGTATGGGATCTATATTTCGATGGGGCTTCGAAAAACATGGGATGCGGAATAGGTGTCCTTATCATTTCACCGAGAGGAGAGCACGTACCAGTTTCAATCAAATTGGACTTCGCCACACAAATAACGCCGCGAATACGAAGCATGCCTACTTGGTTTGCGGAGCGCTAACAAGTTAGGAGTCATGAAGTTGACAAAGACACGGGGATTCCTCCTTGGTCATTAATCAAGTGACGGGGTCATGGAAGATCAAAAGTAGCGACCGGCACCCTACCAGGCTAAGATAGAAGAGCTAGAAAAACTCTTCCAAGAGGTGCGATACGTGTACCTCCCAAGGGAGGAAAATCGATTCGACGACGCATCAAAAAACTGGCAGCGTTGATAAACATCCCTGATCATATGGATAGCATGCCATTGTGTGTCGAACGAAGGTCTTCACCAGCTTATATAAATGCTGTCGATGATGCCGAGGAAAGCGAAGCCGAACCTTGGTATGCATCCATTGTGAGATTCAAAGAAGCGGGGAGAATACCCCGCACCTCGATACACGTGGAAAGCGTGCACTGCGAATGTTATCCGCCCAATTCGTTAAAACTAACGATGGACAGTTGTATAAGAAGACAGCACAGGGTGTCCTGTTGCGATGCGTCGACAAGACAACGTCAGAAAAGGTCATGGAAGAAGTCCACGACGGGGAATGTGGGCCGCATATGAACTCCCACATGCTAGTTCGGAAGATCATGAGGTTAGGATACTATTGGACAACAATGGAAACAGTTATGTCGATATGTCCGGCATTGTCACAATTGCCAAATATTTGCGAATATTCAACATGTACCCCCTTCTATGCTATACACCATGACGTCACCTTGGCCTTTCTCAACCCGGGGAATCGACATCATCGGAAAAGTAAACCCTTCTGGAACAGGAGGGCATTGTTATATCCTAGTCGCTATTGATTACTTTACCAAGTGGGTAGAGGCCAAGTCTTACAAAGTGCTAAATGCGAAGCAAGTAGCCAAGTTTATTCAGAATGACATCATCTTTCGGTACGGAGTGCCGCACGAGTTCATCAGCGATCATGGAACTCACTTTCAAGCTGAGACAGCCGTTATACTTGAAAAGTATAGAATCAAGCATCATAAGTCATCTCCATATCGACCTCAGACGAATGGAGCAGTGGAGGCCGCTAACAAAACGGTGGCTACTATATTGAGAAAGATGTCTGACAATTACAAGGAGTGGCCGGAGAAGATACCCTTCACGTTGTGGGGATATAGAACATCCATCAGAACAGCCACAGGGGCAACCCCGTACTATCTAGTTTACGGGATGGAAGCAGTACAACCAGTCGAACTGGAAGTACCCTCCCTACGCATCTTGCTCGAAAGCCAGGTTCCGGAAGCGGATTGGGTCCAAGCCAGATATGATTCGTTGGTGTTACTTGATGAGCATCGTTTGAATGCGTTGTATCATGTTCAGCTCTATCAGAAAAGGATAGAGCGGGCTTTTAACAAGAAGGTGAAGCCCAGGGGAATTAATGAAGGCGATTTAGTTCTCAAATCAGTAAGGGCTCTATTACCAGTCGATCCAAGAGGGAAGTTTAAGCCTAATTGGGCCGGTCCTTATCTCGTGAAGAAGATACTCACAGGAGGCGCGGTACGTTTGACAGATTTGGATGGAAATGATTTCTCGAATCCAACGAATATGGATCAGTTGAAGAAGTACTATCCTTAAGACCTCACTCTCAAAGTTATGAAATAACACTTGAATTGTGATGTATTTGAATAAGTTTTAAGTTTGGCATTTGTTGCCACTGCCTGAAATGTTTTATGAGAGAACTACGACCTCGGTTTGATTCTCGTTGAAAAGCGATCGTAGGCAACCCTTGAAAAGGGTACAACCACAATAAAAATGAAATATTCAATGCAGAAACTGAGGATTTCTAATAAATAATACGTGTCTTTTATTTTGATAAATCCGGGCGACGCCCATTCCCAAATCAAACTAACAGGAAAGCAAATAAAAGCATAATAGTATTACTAAATAATAGAGCCGTAACTACCGCCTATCTTTAGTTGGGTCGCGTGTCCCGTCACTACGAGACGATGTCTCACCCATCATCATTTTTGCCCGTTTCTTCGGGGGGACCACGCTGTCTTCTCGCGGGCCCAATCTCTCTTTTACGCTTGGTCGAGGGCCAAGTCTCTCTGCAAGTGTCGGAACGTCACCACTTGTAGTACCCAGTCGGTCCCACACGCTAGGAGCACCAGGTTTAGCCCTAGGGTTCTCGTCAGGCCTAGTCTCGGTCTCGGTCGGGCCCGAATCGGCCCATAAAGAATTGTCGATTTTTTAACCCCCTGTCATGCTTCTCCCGATCAATGGCATCATCTTTCTGTAGTTTCTTCCTTGCTTTAAGGCCCGGTTCTGTAGTCCATTTGAGATATGAAGGGGAAACCCAAGTAGACACGCGTGGCTCGGGAATGCGCCACACGGTCCTTCGGCGCCACGCATGGAGCCAAGTATGACATCTACCCTGAGAAATAACAAAAACAGGACCTCGCGAAGCCTCCGTCGTAGGGACAATTTGTTGACGACCGAATTGGCGAAGCACTCGGTCCAGGTAAAAATAGACAGGGTGATCCAAGCCCAACAAAGTGACATACCGTGTATGATCAGTATCTGCGAGCCCGGTAAGTGAGCTCAAATGAAGCCATGGTAAGGACCAGCGAATGTGAGACCCTGTTCCGCTAATCGGCATATTTCGCCGAATCGGATCCTTGCTCGAACTGTAGCGCCGTCGCCGATTAGTGAGACTTCTGACATGATAATCTTCTGGTTTCAACGGCGGATCAATCAAACCAAGACGCTCGCTGAGCCATACCTGTTAGACAGTCAAAAAAGGCAGGTAAAAAAAAAAACGAAAAAAAGAAAAAAAAACGAACGAAAAAAAAAGAAAAAGGACGAAAAAAAAGAAAAAAAAAAGACGAAAAAAAGAAAAAAAAGACGAAGAAAAAAGAGAAAAAAGGAAAAAAGAGAAGAAAGACAAACTTGCAGTAGACGGGTTGATCCCATGAATACAGCATCCGGATTGGCTTTTTGTGCATCCAAGCTTTTAATAATCTCAGCTAGTATAATCCATGCAGGATTAGCACCTTTCTCCATTTGCTCCACGACTCGGATTAGTCTAGCTTGGCCGCGATAAGATGGAATTTCTATCGCCCCCTCGAAACAATAAAGATGCAATAGAATGAGGCCAAAGGCGCGGCGTCGATAAATGATCGGTATATCTGGGTCATTCGCACGCCGGAACTTATGCACTAGCGCAAGCAGGTCCACCTTTCCACCATCGACGATGGTACGGCCTTCATCACGCGACAAGTTTAGATATTCGCGGTATTTTTGGGTCCAGTTGGACACAAAGTCGGGAACCACAGGCTCTTGCGTGGTCCTGCATCCTCCCAAGACGGTAAATTCTTCAGGAAGGGGACAGATTTCTCCCTCCGGAAAAGCAAAGACATGATGCTCGGGATCCCACACTCTCAGGCACTCTTTAAGAAATGCGGGTTGAATCATGACTTGCCTCAGGAAAATAATTTGTTGAATTCCCGCCGCATTCAGATTTTGGATTTCTAAACCCCTGAATTCTGTCGCCCATCCCTTCATGGTCCCAAACAGGGAATTCATGACTAGTTTTTTTTCTAAGAAAGATATTCTTTTAAGCAGAGAGATTTCTGTTTGAGAAATTGTGGGAAATCTCAACCCTTAGCTTTAGGAATTTTGGAAGTATAATTCCTTTAGGTTTTGAAAACCTAAATCTTCTAGGAAATTTGGAAACTTGGAAGCCTACTAGCTTTAGGAAGTTTGGTAGCTTTTTGAAATAAGAAGGCAAGTCCCATACCTCCTCTATTTCGGCCGTGTAAGGCCTGTGTGGCGCGCCAAGTGGGCCCCATCTGTCCCGGATTTTGTTCGCTCTTTTCTCTTGCGGAATTTGTCATAGTTCGTGCACCGAAGTGACTAATTTACAATTTCATCCCCTGCGCGTCCCATGTTGAATTAACATCCCGTACACACTTACGAATTTTATTAGGTTACGCCCACATTGGTTACGGTTCAGAAAGTCCGAGTCTTTTCGTCAAAAGGTCGTGTCTACCCATCATTTGACTCCGGAAATTTGAAATAAACTTCTGCGATTTTTTTTGAAAATAAAATTGTGTTTTGATTTGAAAAATCATTTAACTCCAGAAATTTGAAATAATTTTTCGGAATTAATTTTTTTGAAAATAAAATTATGTGTTGATTCGAAAAATCATTTGGATCCAGAAAACTGAAATAAATTCTCGCCTCGAAGAGGCCAATCATTTTCGAGATATTCAAAGTTCGGGTCAATGACCCACCTTTTCTAAGCAATGTTCATGTCTGCGGGTCGATAACCCATTTTCCTTTTCTTTCAACTGGGGGCTCTGTCGCCGTCGGCTCCGGAGACCCATCAAAATTCGGTCGATGACCATTTCAAGTATCAAAATGTCGCTACGTGAATCGCGTCCTATATATTATGATTAAATTTGCAGAATATGCTCCAACTGGGGGCTCTGTCGCCGTCGGCTCCAGAGACCACCACAAAACAGACAGGATGGCATCCTCCTAACAAAGATCAACAGTAGAATGCTGCGTAAATGACATTTCCCCAACAGAAACGTCAGTTTCAGTGAATCGTTCTCCCTAGCGGAACAGCGAAATTGATAAGCAAAGCGCAAGTTTTGTCTTTACTCACATGAACAATGGGATATTGGCATCCGAGCCGAAGCAGCAGAAAGCTACAGGCCATCGAGCCGAACTACGACGCGGGTTTGATTCCGTCAGAAACGGATACGTAGGCACCCGAGGATAAGGCTCAACCCACCATATATGCAATTTATGGGTCGATGACTAACGATGATAATTTGACACAACAGAAGCAAGAGTCAATCCCCGACGAAGTTTCAGGTATGATCTCTTCTTATGGCTGGCGAGCTTATATACGCAAGTCTAATGGACTATAAACGACCCGCAGAATCCTCAGGTCGAGAGAGACCTGGGGTATACTTTGACTTTCGCCTTGTCCAAGCCTCAGTCAAAGTGGGGGCTCTGTAGATACCCGTATCCGTCGATATTGGAATTTATAGAGAACCCGACAAACACCCGATGATGATAGGACACATGTATTTATTAGTTGTCATTGTCATTATTTGGGTTCGTTTTACGATGTGGAATGAGCGTTGTCGACGGAGTATTTTATTAATTTAAATGATATTTAAATTAAAGCTTTTTTTAAGTGAATTCATTTTATTGTTTTAATTTGAATTTATTTCCTTAAATTTATTTTATTGAAAATAAAATATACTTTTTTTATTTGAAAAATCATTCATCTTAATGTGCTATTTGATTTGGAAAATCGAATTTGAAAATTTAAAACTCGTTTCAACCACGCGTTTTGGAGCTCGATTATAGCTCGGTTTTTGAGCCCGTTTTCTTTACGAGTTGGCACGAATCTCGAGTATACTAACCAACCTAGGCCTCTACCCATTCAACCCCAGTTCGAACCCCCATATCCACACCCAAATCTCGTCTTAAACACTCCCCAACACAGCCCAATTCCTTCCTTTACCCGTGTTTGTATAGCCCATCGAAAGCCCTTCTAAACCGACTCAAACTTGGTCCAAACCCGCAACCCATCACCACCAACCCATGCTCCACATTACCCACAACAACCCAGCACCTAGAACACCACAAAACCCATCCAATTCCCGTCCCAAATACTCCACAAACAGCCCGCAACACAAGCAGCCCCCCCCCCCCCCCCCCCGTTTTGCGTGCTCAAACCCGAGCCCAAAACCCGCTCCAAACACCACCCGAACCCGTGCCCATTAACCCTACACCATACCCTAGTATCCTACCCATATTACCTTAGCTTAACCACCAAGAAAACCCCCCGTACAAACCCTAAAAACCTCACGAATTAGCTAATGGACAGCAGCTATGCGAAACAGGCCCGACTGCTTGTTGCCCTACTTCTACCCTTCGAATCTCCTTATAAATACCCCCCTTTCACCATACATTCATTCCTCTAAGTTCTCCACACATCATACTGCAAATAACAACCATCAATCGTCCAAAAAAACCCTAAACTAAAGCCGTGACAGCCGCTCGAAAACAGGGACACAAATCTTGTTTTCGAGTTTCTGTCGTGGTCTTTGGCCTTGATTCTCGTGCACAAATCCCATTAAAACTTCTGGTTTGTTTCCATATTCACAAATTCAGTCTTTCTAGTTTCCAAAACATCTTTCGATTTGAAAAATTGTTGAGAAACGAAGTCGTGGTGAGCGATTGAAAATCGCTGCTCAAGTCTGCCTTTTGAACGTGTTTGTTTCGTGATTTCAAAATTCAATTTCAATTGTCTTCGTCGACGACGGCCCCTCGAGATAAAATCTACGATCGATTACGACCCAAGACGGTGTCAACGATACATGTAGGTTGAGGGTGCATTAAAACTCCCTTCTCTCCTTTTTATTTCGTTTTTTTTTTATTGTTTATTTACTAACCATTGTCTAACATCGTCTAACTAATATCGAAACTAGAATAGTTTGAGTATGAGTTAAAGTACCATTCCGGCACCCACGTTGACTTGAGATGGGAAAGAAATACGCCATATCGGTCGGTCGTACACCCCGTCTCATTTACATATCCTCGTGTTGGAATAGGGCAATTTAATAAATCGAGTTTATTTAATTTATGTGTATTTATTTTTAACCATATAAAAATTGGTTTTTTATGATTTTCCAGACCTATAATTTGTAATTTTAATTTAGGTAGATTTTCGTAATTTATTGCATTGATTTAGTATTTATTTCGTAATTAGCAATGTATTAATTCAAAACCCGCGCAGTGCACGGGTCAATTCTGACATATTTCGAAAATTTCAGATCCGTGCAGTGCACGGGTTTGTCCAGGTTTTGTGTTTTAATTTGCTTCCTTATTTGACTTTGTTTGATTAATCCTTAGTTTAATTAGTTTATGTTTTAGATTTTAATTTACTTTATTTATAATTTATATTGTATGTATGAGCTAACCACTAATGTTTGTTAATACATCTTATGCTAAGCGTAAGCCTTCCTATCCCTCTCTTTGGATGTGTTTTTCTAGTTTAATCAATGAACCTCACATGCTAAACCACTTCGACGAAGTTAAATGCATTTTAAACGACTTAGAATGAAATTCGCATGATAGGATTTAAATTCAATGGTTGCATACGCATGTGATATCTTTCCGAAATAGCCATCTTTCACCTAGTAGAGACCGTTATTGCAACGGGCGGGGTTGGGTGTTGTTTTAATGAAATTAAATTAACTTCCTAACACGTAAAGTCACACGAATTCAAATCTCTAAAATTGGTTTCTAAATTCCATTTAAAAATTTAGTGGCGACTCTTTTAAAATTAAAAATGTTTTGAAAAAGCATTTGAATGGAGCGTTTTTCCATGGTCCACAGCCTTTATTGTGTAAAGAGGACTATGAATCAATTTTAATGCTAACATATTTAATTAACAATAAATATTGTTTAGATAGTAGTTAATGCTAAACTAATCGACACTTATTAGATAGCACATTTTTCCCCCTTAGATAGTTGTTTTGAGAGGTTTAATTGTTAAAATAAGTGTTTTTTGTAAATAACCCCCTTATATGTACGTTTTTTTACAAATAACCCCCTTATATGTGCATCTTTAGTAATAACCGCCTTAAATCTCACTTAATTCTAAAAATTACCACCAAAACTGAATTACGATAACGAAAGTTAAAAAACCCGTTCCAACTACGATATTACGACTCAAATTTATATAAGATACCTAAACTACCCTTTTATTACTTATTACACTACCCCAACTAATTAACAAAAAAAACGTACTACTTCAATTCAATTGAAATACTCCATTGCTCCCTCTTTCCCCTTTTGTATCATTGCTCCCTTTTCCCCCTTTTATCACTGCGGTATCATCCAAAGTTTTCCACTTCAATTTCAACTCGACTCAAGCTTCCCATTTAATTGCAAGTAAGTAATTGTACATGATTGATTGTAGTATTAGGGTTTCACTTACCCGATTGATTGATTGAATATTAGGGTTTCACTTACATGATTTAATTTTGGGTTGAATTAGGGAAAATTTGTAGTATCTATGTGCCAAATTAGGTTTAGTTTGGTTAATAATTAGACCTCTTTATCTTGTAATTTCAGGTGGGTTTTAATGGTTTCTAGAATTAAGGTAGAAGGACACTTCAAGTGGATTGATGAAGGAAAGATGTAAATGGAGAAGGACATAATCATGGAGATATTAGCATCCAAGAAGAACATGGACAAGGCTTACATTGATTTCGTTACTAATCCTCTGTATTGCAATTGTTAGTCTTTGGCTGTATCTTTTTGTGTATTACTAAGTTGGGTTAGTTAAGTTGTTTGCTATTAAGTTATCAGTGAGATTGGTAGTAAATTAGTTAAGTGTTAAGGTAGATTGGTAGTAAATTAGTTTGGTTTTAATGTAGGTTGTTGAGTATGTAATGTAACATTTGGTTGTGAAATTTTAATGAGAGGCAATGTGCATTTGCACATTTGTGTTAAAACATTGTTTTGATGCTACGAGAATGTTATCAAAATTCATCGCTTTCATCACAAGGCTGATTTTTTACCAAGGCACAGGGCTAAATTTCATTGCCAATACCACACTTCATGTTCAAAAATACTTTTGCAAATCACCACTTACCAAGTCTAACAAAAAATAAGTACAAAATTGTACTGATAAATGTACCATTACATGAAATGTCTTGTAACAAACATATCCTAGGTCATTTAAGGTTGAGTTCTTGACTCATCAGGTGGTTGATTAGCTCCCATTGAATTGACTTACGAAAGCTTGGTTAGTTGCCTTGCGTGCCCTCCTTTGCTCAATTTTATTTCTTGCAGCCTTCACCCAATCTGAGTTGGTGACAGGTCTATCACCTGTGTTTTTTACCTTGGGGGCAGCCATGGCATTCTTACATCCCTTGATGTTATGCCCTAGTGTGCCACACCTACTTCACTTATTAGCCTTCTTCACCCTTTTCACTTGTGATCCTTCACCAGGTTCTTTTCTCCTTTTTTTCTTTGAGGGCCTTCCAGGCATTCTCCTCATCAATGGTGGTAGAGGCTCCTCTTGGTTTGCTTTCTCCCAATGGGTTACCCCAGGCATAGGGTTTACTGCAGGTGTATAGGCCAACAAATACTTGTCCTTTGAATAGGCCTGATCAGCATAGTCTTCTGGAATGTGTCTTTGTTGAAGTATACAAGCCATGGCATGAATGCAAGGGATTCCACTCAACGCCCAATGGTTGCAATTACACACTTGGTTGACCAGATTGACTGTGTATGAACCACCTTTATAGTCAACCTCAAAATTAGTATCTATGGATGAGAAGATATCACAATACCTTGACTCAGCAATAACCCTCTTAAAACATTTGTCAATGTAAGGCATAAAAGGCTTCTCATACTTGTCAACCCCTTCCCTTTTTTCATAGTTCCTCTTCATTATATATCTTCTCATCCACTCCATGTGGGTCAGAATTGGCTTGTCCCTTGCATCCTTCAAGACAGCATTGAATGATTCACAGAGGTTGTTAGTAATCATGCTACTCTTACAAGTTGTTTTGAAAGCATGTCTGCTCCAATGTTTGGGTGGAATGGCCTTAACATATTGATAGGCAGGCTCACTTAGAAATTTGATGCCCTCAAGAGCTGCCAAAAACTCAACCTGTGATGAAAGTCATTGTTAGTAAGTAGCCATGAAAAATAGAAAGTAGTCTGTGATGAAGGTTATTTTCAGAAAATGGTCATGGAAATTAGTAAGGAACTTGATGAAGACCTTACCTCTGTTGTGGCCCATGCGGCCTGCCAGAAGCTTTCTTTGAATGCTTGGCCACTAAATTGTAACTTGAAATTGGCCCAGATGTGCCTAACACAAAATCTAATCTCCGCTTTGGGGACAACAACCTTCATTGCATCAATAAGTCCCTGCCATAATTCACAATAATTGCTTAGTATTTAACTTAGTATAGGAAAGAAAAGAAAAGAATGGATGAGATAAGAAATAATTAGATGCTTACCTTCTGCCTATCAGACATCATTGTCAGACCATCACCCTCATCATGGCCTATGTCCTTCACCAATAATTCAAGGAACCACTTCCAAGAGTCAGAATTCTCCACCTCCACAACCGCCCATGCAACAGGGAAAATGTTGTTATTACCATCCATTGCCACTGCCACCAAACACATCCCAGGGTACGCTCCTTTTAAATGACAGCCATCCACCCCAATAAGAGGCCTACATCCATTTTTAAACCCTTCCTTGCAAGCAGCAAGACAGATATACATCCTTTGAAACACCGGTGGTGGTCTGTCAACCCTATCAACCATCACAAATGAGCTAGATCCTGGGTTGTATTTCCTAATGGTGGCAACATATTGCCATACCCTACTGTACTGCTCATCAGAGTTACCCCATATTATCATTTTTGCCCTAGCTCTTGCTACCCAACACTTATGATACCCAACATCAACACCTAAGTCCAATCTCACCCTAGCCTGAGTACCCGTTAAGCTCCAATGTGGGTCAGACCTCCAAACTTCCAAGTATTTATCAGCCAAAAATTCAGCAGTGACCATTCTGTTTTTGGTAGTATAAACACAGATATGCTCCAAGTGCATTGACTTAATCTGAAAAGTCAACACATCACCCTCCATTTTGGTGGCATGCAGCCTGAATAAACACTTTCTTTTAGTTCCACAAGTACACCTGGGCAACCTTGACTTCTTTGTATTCCAAGGGCATTTACACCTATGTCGACAATATATAGTCACCCTTGCACTCTCATTGTGAGAAAAGAAAGGTTCATACCCATTCTCAATGGCATGCTGCCTTACTGCCTTCCTAAACTCATAAACTGATGGAAATTTCAACCCAACCCTAAGCACTATGGGTTTGTTAAAGTCAATATCGGGGTTAAATGTATCATAAGGGTCAGCCTCTTGATCCGAACCACCCATACTATTGTCATCATCAGAAGCTAAATTAGTGTCCTCCCCAACCTGAACATTCAAATCATCAACATTATGAATGTGACTCCTACTCCTAACTGTCTCCCTAGCTTTTGTACACGATTGATTAATGTTCTTATTGACTGCATCAATAAGTGAATCATCAATAACATCAGTGAACAACTCTTCATCCTCCACAAAGTCACCACCAACTTCATTGTTGCCTATTTCATAGTCACTTAGCTCACTATCTTCTGTCCAATAACCCTCTTCATACCCACCCTCCTCATACCCATTATTTATGTCCTCATCATACTCCCCATCAACTGCATTGTCAAACTCGGGCACCACTTGTTTCCCCTTCTGCTTCTCAGCCATTATCAAATCTTCACTAGTAGTTTCTTTATTTTGCCTCTCAAATATTTCAGTAAGTTTTCTTCTAGCTGGCAGCTTCTCTAACCTTCTAACAGGCTCCAGAATAGGAGAAATTCCAAATCTTGGTGATCTCCTAATAGAGTTAGGTGTGTATGTAAACCTAGGGCTTCTCCTCAATGAGATAGGACTGACTATAAATTCATTGCTTGCCTCAGTTACACTTTCATCTTGCTGATTCAAACTAACAGAAGGGTTCTTAGTTTTAGGGCTCACTTGATTTGAATCTTTACTAACCTCAACAAAGTATAGATCAAGTACATCATCTTTATCCCTTGAGTTTAGGAAGTCAATCATGCCCCTTTCATGTCTCAATCTCTGCATCCCAGTCGTGAAACTCCTACCTTTAAGCTTAAAGTAAGCTTCAAAAGGCTTATCATTCATAAAACTTCTTCCATTGTCGATTACACTATCATATGTGAGTCTATCATAACAGAGCCCAAATTTCAAGCTTATAGTCCCCCCAACATAACCAATTTTACCCTTATTATTAGTCTCAAATTTACCACCATGATGAAATCTAACATCAACTGAGAAAGAATTTTTACCCATATTAATTGTTTCACACATCCTACATAAAAATTGAACATCAAAATCAACAAATTAAAAATTTAAATACTATTGATCGCAACAAATTTAAACCTAACAAAAAATATTAACACCTACTAATTGTGTTAGGGGACAACATTTGCTCAGAATTTACGTCTAATAACAAAACAAAGAACTTTTCCAATGGAGTAATTGGGGCCGAAAAAGAATTCACTCAATGTACACCTTCACTTTAAGATTTTAAGTACGTACAATTTTCTTTGTTCATTTGGCTTGGGCTTCAAAGACAATGAATACCAAGTGTTTAATTTGTGTTCCATCATCCTAATTTCCAAACAAAAGTACAGAAATTTATGGGGGCAAATATTTCACAATGAGCAAACACTATTAACAAATTAAATTTAAACCCAACAAACGCTTTTAAACCCAGCAACCAAATTTAAACACTGTAGAAAGACGCAAAAAATTGAAGGACGAATCGAAAGAACTGGCCTATATAATCCGGACAATTAAAGAATCAACTAAACATTTGCTAAGAACGTCGCAAAAACGATGAGAATTAAGGGAATAATTGGAGATGAATTAAAACTAGGGTTTGTAATTGGGGATGAATGAATGAGCGAGCAAATTGAGTATAATGTGTGAATTAGGAGGGTGTGAGTACTGAGTAGTGTAATAAGTAATAAAAGGGTAGTTTAGGTATCTTATATAAATTTGAGTCGTAATATCGTAGTTGGAACGGGTTTTTTAACTTTTGTTATCGTAATTCAGTTTTGGTGGTAATTTTTAGAATTAAGTGAGATTTAAGGCGATTATTACTAAAGATGCACATATAAGGGAGTTATTTGTAAAAAAACGTACATATAAGGGGGTTATTTACAAAAAACACTTAAAATAAAACAAAAAATACAATCTATTTGTATTTTAATTCGTTTAACATTGCATATGTTACATACAACATGTACACGCATCCTCTCTTTTGATCTTTGAGTTTAAAGTATGATAAACGACTAATATATATGCAGTCATGCAGTATACCCTCAAGCCTCTTAGATCCCTTCTTTTTTGACCTGTCCTCACTACCTCAACCATGCGTTTCATATCTTTATTATTGTCAATGTCTCTCGAAACGTTTTTGATAATGAGTTTAATGTGCTCTTTTTTCATCATTAACATATTCTTGTTACTCAATTTCTTTTTAACCATATTGTGACTTTTATATCAACTCTCGGTGCTACTTTAAAGAGTGCTCTTACCCACACATTACCCTTCTTTTCATGGCCAACCTTAAATGATTATGTTCCACATATACCAAGCATCGTAATTTTCTTTTCTTGTAGCTTGCTTGGTGGGGGTATACTCCCACATAATGTTAGTCTCTCCTTTCGAGGTTTGCCTGTTTCGCCTTTTTTAGCATGTGTCACCATCATTCTAAGAGTATCATCCACATTCTATGGATCTGTCCCTCGTTTTGTCAGCTCCCGCTTACCTTCTACTCCTTTAATTTGACCTTCATCCTAGACTCTTTTAAAACCTTAATCACTTCAACTTGTCTTGATTTACTCTGATCTTTTCTCCTTAATCTTTTGGTGATTTTGGTCAACTCAGTGTTAAACCCCTTGGACCCGCAGTGACTTTTTTCTATTCATTTTCTTTGCTCTTTTTGGTCTATTGCCAACACTCTTAAAACCTGACCTCAAACACCTGTTAACCCATTCTATTACGCCCCTCCTGAATCCCCATAGCACAAAATGTATGTAGTCGTCTGCTCTTTTGGTGTGTATTGGTTTGATTGCCCGAGATCATGTAGAGACCCCTTTTGGGTGTATGACATACCATTCAAGTTAACCTTATGTCCTCGTGCAATCACGTGGGTTGTTAAAACTTGGAATATTTATGAAAAGGTAGTGTAAACTTGAAATTGTTTATGTTAAAATTTCCTTGAAAATGTCGTTTCATAATATTTTTAAGATATTTTTCTAATTGATCAAACTGAATAAAAAATTACATGGCTTTACAGTTTGAACACATAAAACGCATGTCAACATATAAAAAAAACGTAATTAAGAAAATATTTATCCAAAAACCGGGAGAGAAAAATCCGTCCAAATGGTCATGAAGGTCCGATTTGAATCGAAACCTAATGAAATTTTGTCAAATTAGAAGAAATCAATTCACAATAATAAAAAGGAAACAACATGAGGTAAAGACCTCATTTGGTTTTTGCAGGGTAATAATAATTATACCATATTAATGTGGGGTAAGTGAAAATATGATAAAGATGATGATTAACCTATATTTGTCTTACTTCTATTTATCTTTTTTCATACTATATGATTATTTTGAGATCCCATCAAAAGCATTATATTATG
The DNA here is from genome assembly GCF_048544455.1 of Silene latifolia. Lineage (NCBI taxonomy): Eukaryota > Viridiplantae > Streptophyta > Magnoliopsida > Caryophyllales > Caryophyllaceae > Silene > Silene latifolia. The sequence goes on from NC_133535.1 coordinate 17,922,450, forward strand.
TATCTATTTACGTTATTTTTTACTTGTTTCATGTCTTTATTATGTAGAAGCGTCGAAGATGAACTAATATATGATATATGATATGACTTATGATATTATTTTCCTAATCTATATTACCGATACGATACATAGTACTTTACTTGTATTGTGTAACTATTTGTGCAAATCTTTTTAAGAAATAATACTCCCTCTATTTTTCTATTTCTTCTCATTTCTCTAATATATGTGAAGAGTATTTTAATGAAATGGAAAAAAAACATAAAAATGGAGGAAGTGTTGGTTTAACCGATTTTTTTATTGATTATGTTTTCTTTTTATATATATTACGTATCACTACGTTATCTTTGTGTGAATTTGATTCTAGAGTTGAAAATCATTCTATTTCCATTAGCGACACCGATTTTTCGCCAAATATTTTTTTTATGTGCGTGCACTCTTTCTTTCAAATGTTTTTTTATCTACATATTAATCATTTAGTAATAAAATATTTAGTAAATGTTTTTTTAGCTGTTGTCTTGCTCAAGCGGATCCAGAAATTCTCGGTATCTCAGGATGCGGGACTCGGATGGCCGCTTACATTTTTACTCGACTTAGCTTTGCTATTGCTAAGGGTGTGGAAGCCCAGATTGTCTATCGGCTCCCCACCAATTTCATGTAAACTTTTATTTTTCTTTTAATGATAGTTGCGCGCATCCTTATTATAAAAAGAAAAAATAAAAAAAATAATAATAACAATAATCGTGACAAAACACTAATAAACGTAACATTATTCGTGGCGAAATATTAATAATCCAACGTGACAATACAGCTAACCTCGTAAATTTCACGGGTAATAGAACTAGTTAGGAATAAATGAAAAAATAGGTGGCGTAACAACTAAAACATGGGCGTGATATAACAATTTGACGAATCGAAAAGAGAGTATAAATGAGTGGGCCCACAATCACTTAATACTAATCATTGTTTCATGGTCTGTGCACACCACGCTCTTTTTTTCCTTCTATATTTTTAGGCATTTTTGTTCACGCTCACCTTCTTCATTTTTCCATGTTATTTTCTTGTTATTGTTACCTGCACAGACGGCTCAAACCACAACGGTCGAATTTTTTTCAAACCAGTTCCAACAGTGTCTCGTTCGTTCGTCGGCTATTGCTAATGCTCTAAAGCTCCATTCATAGGTTATAACATTCTTTTATCATATTCATTCTTTAAATTCTGTTGCATTTTTCAATTATCATTTTTTTTGTGGGTTTGAATTATCGAGTCTCGTTTTTTCATCTGAAATTCATAGGTAGCTTGATTCTTTAGATTATATTCCATAAGCCAATAAGCCGTAATAGTTAACTGCGAACTAATGCTAAATTGGATAAAAGAAGAAAACGACGATGAAAACAAAACAAAATTATGCAAGCGTATGCGTATAGGTGAGTCACTGACTTGTGTTTATCCTTAATAAATTCGGAGTCTTTATTTTCTTGATTCCCGGACCCCACTCAAATCTTGCATAGAGTCTAGTTTTATACAGGGTCTAGTTTGATTCAAGAGGATGTTCACCGTAAGTAAATCTCTCTTAAGACGGATATATTCATCTTAAGTTAAGATGGATCAAGTAGTATCCATTTGTAAGGATAAGACAAAAAGGAAATGTCTTGGGAATAACAAGCTTTTTGTCCTATCTATATAAATGGGTCATTACTGAGAATTTGTGCACCGCAAGACATCTCTTTGACTCTCTGTGCTATCTCTATTACTTTGTGGCCCTCACTAACTTCTATTTTTCCTAAACAGCCCCTCCAAAGAGGTATTTTCTCTTCAGCCAAACACTGGATAAATGTTTTGCAAAATTCTACGATCTCGAGACATCTCTGGTAAAGTCAAGAAAGTTGCACTACTTCTACGTACGTCACTTCATTGCACAACCAGAATTTGTCCAGAACCTGCAACCAACAACAATGAATTTTCTAACCATTTTTTTATCATATCCCGAGCTACGTAACATTATGCCGGGACTTGGGTTTTCTAAATGCATTGACTTCCTACGATATCAATGGATGCGTCACGAGTGCAAGCAAGAGTTGCTTGACCTGAAACACTACTTCGAAGCTATAATCAATATGTCAATGAATTACAATTTAAGTGATACAATGATTGCTAGTGGATGCTGTCTAGATAGGAAAAAATGGACCTATCTTGAAGCTTATGGGTTGAGGCGACGTCTCGAGTTCGAATGGCGTACCTCGCCGATAAGTATAATTTTAGTGTCATTTTACCCCATATTTAATCCTTTACTTGACTCGATTTTTGTGCCCTTCAGTCGACTTAATAGCTCATTTATTTACTAATTTATAATAATTAGTCGTCTTAGTCATAATTAATAATTAATTGTATTTTTATATAATACTAGTTTTAAACCCGTGATATTCACGGGCTGTTTTATACTCTCTGGTTAGATGATTACCTTTAATCTAATACTCCATATATTGTTATAAACTTTAAGTCATACAAAAGTCGATATTATATAAATGTAAAACACAATAGATTAGAGTTGGTTATTTCACTATTTGTACAATTCGTATCCATATTATTGTAATTAAATGATAAGTTATGAGTTTAAGACATGACTAAGATGTAGACATGTCAAGTTTCGACCCGACCCGACCCCATCCATTTTTTCCAGGGTGAAAAGCCGAAAATCTCGAGCAGTAACCCGTTCGATCTAGAACCCGAAATGACTCATTAATTTAAGTGAAATCGACACGAACACGTCGACCCGTTGAGTCAAAGATAAGTTAAAATAATTTTTATTAAATAATTAATATTTATTATATAATATATTTGAAAAAATAATTGAAAAATTAAACATTGAATATGATTAAAATATTAATATTAAATATACTTTAGTTTTTAAAAATATTTTTCCCATCTATAAAAGACGTTTGATACTAATTGTTGACCGGCACTTTACCCCTAATAACTCGACCCATCACCCGTATGACTCGACCCGTATTTGAACCCATCGTACCCGACCTGTATGATCCGACCCGCCCAACCTGTTTGAGATATATAGACAATATAAAGGATATATAACCCCACTTAAATGGTGTAAAAAGTTATTGGGAAAATAATCTCAAATGAAGCCCGCCCTTCTACCTCGTATACACATTAAAAAGTCATCTGAAAAAAAAAATAATGCTTATAAAATGTATTCATAAATTATAGGTTAAGACAATCTCAACTATGAAACTGTCCATATTTGTTAATAAAAAAAGGGTTTTGTTTTATTATTAAATTAATAAAAAAATAGTCTTTTTATTTAATGAGTTAAAAATTATAAAATAAGAAGGTCTCACACCATGAGACGGTCCATTTTTATATAAAACAAAAACTATTCATTTAATGCTAACAAATAAGTTGTCTTTCTACATTATAGAACTGTCTCACAATATAAGACCGTTTTAACATAATAATTACCGACAACCACAATAGCTAATGGAGTATTTTTTTTTATTGTAGTTTGTAGATTTAACATGGTAAATAGTACTTTTGTTTTTGGGAAGAGTACCATCAATATAGGAATTTAGAATATATTCCGTAATTTCGGTTATAAGTTAGTTTCAGAGTCATATATTTCGTAATTTCGCTTATATAAATATATTATGTAGTTTTGCTTGAAAGAATATCATATAGCTATAGAACTACATTAAATTAGTTTATAATCTATTTTTTCAATTGATTATCTCAACTTGAAATATTCGTGAATTTAGGGATTGATTGATAATTGATAATTATAATTTAATTTTGGTAAATAATGATAAGTTTATATTGCTTCTTTAATTGATTTAAGTGTTATGTTAAACTTTCCTTTTTTTTCCGTGATATGTGTAATGTTCAAATTACTCAAAATAACTAAAAATAATTATAGAATGCCATGTAAGCATGGCTGAAATATTAGCATGCCATGTGGCAATACATCTTAGAAGATTAATATATATATAATGAATAATGATTAGTATCATAATTACTTTATTAATTTTATGTATAGATGAGACGGAAAGCAAGGCGGAAAATAAAGTGAAGCGAGTCAAGACGGAATTTGAGGAAGGGTCAAGGCAAGAAAATAATGGGGAAAGTCAACCATTGACTTATCAATTAACCGTCATCTTCTATCATCACCCTGTGTCTTCAACATTCATCATCAAATACCACACAGTACACCATTAGTACACCATTACCATCATCATCGAGCTCCCATTTCACCATCAATAACACGCACACGACATCCCTCAACAATCAACCATCAAACCCGACATCCATCATCATCAATCGTCCCAGAACCATCAATCAATTACCACCAATCACCATTTCACCATCACCATTAACACACACCATTAAACCCGCACCTCCATTCACCATTCACCTTCTTCCTCCATCAATTACCACCACTTTCGTCATCACCTCACCATCCCCATCACTCCATATTTCATCACGATTGCGTACCCTTATTTCAGCAGCCCGACATCTGCACCTGCATTCTGTATAACACCACCATCGATAACCTTACAATATCAAGCAAAAAAGCTTCATCTCGACAATAACCATGGCAACCCAGTTCACCTCTCCTTCCGTCATAAATTCCGAACTCGGAATTAATGCCCGAGTTGAGCTCGCCTCGTCATCACTGCAATTCACCATCAATCCACGACAACCCCACATTTACCAATCAACTCCGTCACCACCACCAATTCAACCACCATACACTCGTCTCCAAGCTCTGATCAGCTGCTCTCCATCACCAATTGCTCGCATCTGCTCATGTTCACGCCACCAGCAGCAACAACTTAACCCAATACCAAGCAATGAACACATTTTGTACTCCTAGCCGGTCCCCCGACCGTCGACCACTACCCGACTGGGAATACAACATCAATTATTCCTTCAATTTGCAGAGAACTTCCAGACGGCCTTAGCACCGGTGGTCGGCCTACCGGCTCGCAACACCACTCAAATCTTAATTCGTGCTTCCCAGACGGTCCACCGTCTGCCGCCCCCCCATCGCCGCTGGAAATACATTGAATTCCCTCCTTTTCTTCCAGAGAATCCCCAGCCGGTGCCACCACCGACGGCCGGCCACCCGGCTGAGCGACCTTTTGCTGCATTTTCCTACCGTCGTTTTCCCCTTGTTCCTTTTTTTATTTGTTTGCCTTGTTTTGTATTTGATTTACAATTGCTTGGTATGTCGTCTTTTGTTGAGTATTATTAATATTAATATTATCATTATTATTATTAATTATTATTATTATTATTATTAACTAGACTAGTATTTAAGACCCTTAGATTATTATTACTAGTTTTTAGTCTACTTTAGATTAATGACTACCTCACCTTATTAGTTTACCTTACCTTAGATTTTTTTCTCCTCTCAACATTTGTAGACCCCTAATATTTCTCCTCTCTCAATATTTCTTCAATTAAATTTTTAATCTTTACTTAATATTAGTGTAATTGTTCTCTAGTTTATCCAAGTTCATCTCCTTTCATTAGTATACATTTAATATTTGGGTTGTAATTTGAAGATAAGAAGAAATTCATCTCCCATTTTATCCAAGCTTGTTCATTTCCTCTTAGTTGATATAATTCTCATATTTTGTTTACATTTACTTCATTAGTTTACATCTTTTATGTTGGTTAATTGTTATTTACTCAAATTTGCAATCTTTATCATGTTTACCATGCTTGTTTGTATTTTGTTGGAAATTGTTGGTAATTTCTCATCCATGAACATGTGTGAGTAGGCTCATCTAGAGTCATTGGGGATCTTGGGTCATTAATGGGTGTAAAATTGGGTTATCAACATTTGGAATTGGGTGATTACTTGGTATTTACTTTCATGCATATGAAGTGCTCGATGAAATGTTTGAACGAAAGTTTGAGTCTTTCATTAGCATGTTTAACTTATCTTGGTGCATTATGCTATTGGATGGTCTTTATGCTATTATTAGTAGATCGATCGGTCTTGTTCTCATTCATATGAAGTGCTCGATGAAATGTTTGAACGAAAGTTTGAGTCTTTCATTAGCATGTTTAACTTGTCTTGGTGCTTATGCTATTGGAAGGTCTATATGTCATGTTAGTGTTGAGTTCATCTTAATTAAGTGACCACTTTTTAATGAACTTAAGGTGACTAGGAAATTAGTCTTAATTCCTTGACCATTATCATCACCCATATCTTGTTTTAATCTTGTTTTATGCCCTCCTAACCAACTGAACCCGAATACTCTAGTTCTCCCATTAATTGAATACAACTCTATTTAGTTTAATTTTATTTAACTCGTTTGCATCTTAGTTTACAATTAATCAACCTCTTACATTTGTTTAAATAAACTAAAGACTTAAACAAACCAAGTATCTGTAACACCCCCTCATACCAAGGTGCCTTACCAGGACCACCCTACCATGAGAGTGCGCTACCATCTCGGTTGCCCGAGGTTAGTACATATCAAAAGCGTCTGAACTGAGCACATTTATTAAGGTAATGTAAAAGTAAAGTTTACAATATCCAAAACCAAATACATTTCTCGAACTACAACTTCAAGGTCTTAATAACAAAAGAAAACTCGCTAAGAACTCGCATGATGCTAAGACTCGTGATGGCGATTCTCCCAAGATAATCCCCAAGCTCTCACTAGCAAAACTCATCAAGCCCGCTCACCATCCCCGAATGGATCACCGCAGATTACACAAACAACAACGGGGTCCGGTGTTATGCAACAACAAGACAAACAAATGCAATACTCGCCCGATCATCGTCAACTCCCAATCACCCTGTCTCACATAGTAACCGACTACACACTAAAGTGTGTAGCCCTGCCAGATTACCCATCGCAACAGGTAATCCTCGCCGCCAGTGGGTGACCGCAGCCGATCCCACCTAGTCCAGCTCCTCAACGAGCGACAAACAATCCCTGTCCCTTAATGTGCACATCCCCCCCCGTGGCGGGTTCCACGGAGGGCGAACTAGGGTGTGAAGCCACTCCCGCAAGTGACTCCACCACAATCACAATCACATGACATTACTGTCATCTCAATCCCCTCACACCAACACTGTCACAACAATCTCCATATTACGATGATCAATAGACAACGATAAATACAATAATATGTCATGTAAAGCACAAAGAATCGAGTAGGGAAACCCTACCTTAGCAATCACAAAGATGAAGCAACACGGACAATCAAAAAGGCTCCTCTACGAAGTCTTCTCCTATACAAAGATCATACAACACAATTACACTTTGAACAATTTCCAACATCCCCTTCCATATAAATGTATAGCAACCCGAAACGATGCAATAATTACAAAGATGTACTTACCAACAGTGCAACAAGAACCTTTACGCAAGAATCACCGCAAATTATCGACACAAAGATGCTACGAAATGCTCAAAAGGGATGATTAGGGAATGATTTGGGTAGGATTAGGGTAACGTAGCAATGATAACGCTGTGAAATATGATATTAGAAACTGACGCGGAATATAAAAATACCCTAATCATTCCTTAATCAAACCGTCGAAATATAACTTCGCCAAACCGGACACTCGGTCGAGTGTAAGGACACTCGGTCGAGTATTCACTATACTCGGCCGAGTGTTCTTCGGCAGAACCGAAATAACACGCATTCAGAGCACTACTCGGCCGAGTAGGCTCTACTCGGTCGAGTAGGCTCCAAAGGAAATCCGTAGTGTTACAATCTTTCCCCCTAAAAAGAACTTCGTCCCGAAGTTCACACCCTACTATCAGCAAGCACAACACCACGACACAAGACTCTAACAATTACATGAGACAACTCCAAGGAACTATACACACATCACAACAAGTTACCCCAAACGCATCTCCCGACTCGAATCAAACAAAGCAAAGAAAACACAAAACACTATCGCGACCATCTCCTACCCCCCCTAAAAAGACAACGGTTACGTCCCCGTAACCAAACATACCTGATCAAAAAGGTTAGGAAAGCGGTCTCGCATAGCCTCCTCGGGTTCCCATGTTGCTTCGTCCACATTATGATTAGACCAAAGGACCTTGAGTAAGACCGTCTCACCATTCCGGTCTTACGAACCTTGCGATCAAGAATCTCCTTAGGAATCTCGGCATAGGACAAGGATTCATCAAGTTCGATGTTCTCCATCTCGAGGATGTGCGACGGGTCACTCACATATTTCCGGAGTTGAGACACATGAAAAACATTGTGAACTCTATCCAAAGTCTGGTGGTAAAGCTAACTCCGTAGGCTACCTCGCCAACACGGTCCAAAATTTCATAAGGACCTATAAACTTTTGGCTTAGCTTACCCTTTTCCCAAACCTCATAACACCTCGCATAGGTGACACTTTCAAAAGCACCTTGTCACCTACCGCGAACTCAATGTCCTTGCGGTGTAAGTCGGCGTAGCTCTTTTGACGATCTTGAGTCTCTCATCTTTTGGCGAATCAACTGGATTTGCTCAACCATATCCTGAACCAATTGTGGCCCTAAAACCACTGTCTCGTAACTATCATCCCAACAAACTGGACTTCGGCATTTCCGGCCATACAAAGCTTCAAATGGTGCCATCCCAATACTTGTATGATAACTATTATTGTATGAAAACTCGATCAAATCAAGTCTGTCTTCCCAACTGCCTCCAAAGTCCATAACACATGCCCTTAGCATGTCTTCTAAGGTCTTGATGGTCCGCTCTGTCTCGACCATCGGTTCTTGCCGGATGAAAAGTCAGTACTCATCTTCGATGTTGTACCCATCAACTCTTGCAGTTCTTGCCAAAACTTTGATATGAACCTCGCATCACGATCGGAAACAATATCTTTCGAATACCATGTAACCGAACCACATGCTTTCAGAACCCAAAGCCACCGCATCTTAGACCGGTATCTTTCATTGGAACAAAATGGGTGACTTGGTTAACCGATCCACAATCACCCAAATCATGTTGTTACCTTGTTGTGACCTAGGTAACCCCACAATAAAGTCCATAGAGATCGACTCCCATTTCCACTCGGCACCGTCGGGACTGAATCTTACCTTGAGGTCTCCTTTGTTCACCTTTGACCCTTTGGCAAGTCAAACATCTAGCCACAAACTCAGCTACATCCCTCTTCATGTTCGGCCACCAAAAAGTCTTCTTAAGGTCTCTGTAAAGCTTGTCACCACCCGGTGAATCTGAATAAGGAGTGCAATGAGCCTCGAGACAAGATCATTCTCCTTAACTCGCATCGTCAGAACACACCATCTCCCATCAAAACGAACACTCCCATCGGGATGTATAGAGAACCCGGAAGTCGCTCCACTTTCTACCTTTGACTTCCACTCCTGGATCTTAGGATCAAGCTCTTGCTTACTTTTGATGTTTTCATACAACTCTAGCTCGATCGTCAAATCCCCGATGGTATTCCCTTCTCGAATCATAAAGATCCCCAACCTAGACACTCTCATCTCTCAACTTCAAAGAAGGACATAGCTGTACATAGCGAATGAACGCTCTTCCTACTCAAAGCATCTGCGACAACATTAGCTTTACCCTCGTGATAGATGATCTCCATATCATAATCTCCAATCAGCTCCATCCACCGCCTCTGTCGCATGTTAAGCTCCTTCTGAGTGTAGATATACTTTAGACTCTTATGATCATAGAACACCTTAAAAGTTGCGCCGTAAAGGTAGTGCCTCCAAATCTTAAGTGCGAACACAATCGCACCCACTCTCAAATCATGAGTAGGGTAGTTCTCCTCATATTGCTTCACCGCCTCGAAGCATAGGCTATCACTCTTCCTCCCTGCATCAAGACACAACCCAAACCGTTCTTTGAAGCGTCGGTATAGACCTCAAAGTTCTCACAACCCTCTGGCAAGGCTAGGATAGGAGCTGTGGTCAAGCGTTCTTTTAAGGTCTGAAACGCCGTTTCACAACTCTCATCCCAAACAAATCTGACTTCTTTCCTCATCAAGGATGTCATAGGCCGTGCTATGGTCGAGAAATCCTTCACAAATCTCCGGTAGTAGCCGGCAAGGCCTAAGAAACTCCGAATCTCAGCAACATTCTTCGGCGATTCCCACTTGGTAACGGCCTCAATCTTACTAGGATCCAAAGATACCCCCTTCTTGGATATTACATGGCCTAGAAAAGCCACTTCCTCTAACCAGAACTCACACTTGGATAACTTGGCATAGAGCTGATTTGCTCTCAAGGTCTGCAAAACTATCCTCAAGTGCTCTTCGTGCTCTTCTTTAGTCTTGGAATAAACCAGGATATCGTCGATGAAAACAACCACAAACTTATCCAAAAACTGTGTGAAGATCCGGTTCATCAAATCCATAAAAGCTGCTGGCGCATTAGTCAACCCAAAAGGCATCACTACATACTCGTAGTGACCATAGCGAGATCGGAACGCTGTTTTAGGAATATCTTCGTCTGCTATCCTCGCTTGATGATACCCCGACCCTCGCATCAATCTTAGAGAATACACCAGCTCCACTTAGCTGATCGAACAAATCATCAATCCTCGGCAACGGATATTTGTTCTTCATCAGAACCCGATTGAGCTCTCTGTAGTCAATGCACAATCTCATACTCCCATCTTTCTTCTTTACAAAAAGAACTGGAGCTCCCCACGGTGACACGCTAGGCCCGATATAACCCTTGTCTAACAACTCATGTAATCGCTTCTTCAACTCAACCAACTCTTTAGGTGCCATACGATAAGGTGCTTTAGATATAGGACCCGTTCCCTGCTTAAGCTCCACGCTGAAATCGACATCCCTCTTGGGAGGCAAACTCGGTATTTCCTCGAAATACATCTTCAAATTCTTTCACCACAGAATCTCGAAGTTGTCGGCGGCTCTACTCGGTGATCTCTCACATGACAAAGGATTAAGGGACACTTTTTCCTTAAACATGACTTTAAAGTCATAACCGCTATAAACCTACACTTAGGCTTTACCACAAACCCTCTATAGGACACCTTAACACCCTTGGGACTCTTTAAAGACACTCTCTTCTGTCTACAATCTATCCTGGCATCATACCTACCTAGCCAATCCATCCCAACGATCACCTCAAACCCATCCTTAGGAAACTCTAACAAGTTTACTTTGGTAAATCTACCCTCCAATCACCATGGATATACCCTTATATAACTTGAGACACGACACGACTCCCCAAGGTATGAACACATCATCTTTTACAACCTCAAACTTACCCAAACCCATAGACACAAAGATGACTTTTAGACACAAAAGAATGTGTAGCCCCAATCAAACAAAACAAAGGACGGTACATTATTAACAAGAAAGGTACCGGTAACTACATGAGCATCATCCCGTGCTTCCTGCTTATCCATCATGAAGAGCTTTCCACTATTCTTCTGTCCTCCACCCCGAATCAAGCATTGGAGGTACTAGGCTTAGCCGCCGAATCCTGGGTGACACTTTGTTATTCTCGACCGATAAGATCCACCACCACCGCGTTGTAACCGCCCGGTTACCCCCGTCCACCTCTATTGCCCCATGAACCTCCCGGTCGGCTACTAGCAAAACTCGAGTCGGCCCGAGAGAAATTTCCCGATCGAGCTCCTGAACCATTGCCGGGCTTGTAGCTCGTGCATTCCCGCCTTTTGTGGCCTATACCACCACAAATTGAAGCACGTAAGGTTGGTGTTGTCACTTACAGCCCGACCTCCATTCTTTCCCCAACCACGAGAACCTCCAGAGAAACCAGCTCCACTAGAGAAAGCTTTAGCATGGTTGAAATTCCCTTTCTTGTTGGTTGGTGATTGTTGTTCCCACTATCGCCTTCCTCTTTTCGGTGCCCTCTCCTCAATCTCCCTTGAGAGATCCACCATTCTCTCGGCTTGACCCGCTCTCAGATACACTTCCTTGAGGTCAGTAGCAACCCCAGCCGGCATACGACTCACGATCTTAGCAGACAAACCCCTCTCAAATCGGAGAGCCAAACCTCTCTGTCCGAGCTGCAAATCTTCCACATAACGAGATAGCTCCATAAACCGATGATAGTAATCGGTGATCGTCATCTCCTCGGACATAGTGAAAGATTCAAAGTCGGATCTCATCTTGTGTCGGATATGCTCCGCACAAACCGTTCCCTCATAGCACTCTTCAACCTGCACACGGAATGGCCCCTTCCTCTTGGTAGTAAGCTCTAGCATCGTCCTTGACATTCTGCCACCAAACCGCAGCTTCTCCTCTTAGGTAGTACACTACCTGCTCAACAATCATATCCTCGGGGCACTTAACCATTTCCATGAGAGCTTCAATCTCACGGTGCCACTTCTCGAGCAGCTTTGGTTCACCTACCCCGTCATATGTGGGAGGGTGGAAACGAGCAATGTTGATGCTAAGCTGGGTTGCATCCATCGTCTTCTCGTTTCCTTTTCCCACATTTTTGAGAGCTTCAAGGAGAGCCTCTTGTTGCTCAATCATGCGAGCAACCTCATCAATAGACATCTCCGAAGCTTGGATCTGTGCGGGAGTTCTTTTGGGCGGCATTTTGAGCTGATAAGAATGAAAGAAGCGTAAACACATGCTCAAAATATAGTACTCTTCCGCCATAAGAACACTCGGCCGAGTATACATCATACTCGGTCGAGTATAGAGCACTCGGTCGAGTATCCTCTCAGATACTCGGTCGAGTGTCGACTCCAGAGACAAACATCAAAACACAAAAAGAAGCACTCGGTCGAGTGTAGCAACACTCGGCCGAGTGGACCATACTCGGTCGAGTATACCCCCATACTCGGTCGAGTTGTCATAAACAGTAGCGATGGCTACTTTCTGTCAAACAACACTCGGTCGAGTTCTTGTCTGCTCGGCCGAGTACTCCATACTCGGTCGAGTGCCTACCTGGCTCGGCCGAGTAACACTATAAACAGTTAGCGCTTTATTCCTCTATCATGCTCACTATTCTCATAACAATACGTAAGGAAGCAAAAGCCATGTTATAAACATATCAACATGCAATGCATATATCGAATTTTAATGCCACATTGTAACATATCAAAGATACTATTCATGCTTATTCGATTTCTAACATAACAATCATTTACAATCCATCTCTTCTATCATTTCTCCCTTCATCACCTTCACAACTTTAACACATATATATATTCAACTATCAACTTTTACTAGCCTTCATCATCACATACATGTACATACAAAACCTACTCTCACCACTTTTCCCCATGTTACCGGTTTGAGTTAGTGAGGGCCAAGTTGCGACTCCGGGACGTCTCCCGAGTCTTTGCGGTAGCTCCAGACAACTCTCCCCGGGTTCATTTTATTTAGACTCCCTAGGTTCATTAATTCATTTTGTTTAGGTGCCGGAATCTTCGGCTCTGATACCACTTTGTAACACCCCCTCATACCAAGGTGCCTTACCAGGACCACCCTACCATGAGAGTGCGCTACCATCTCGGTTGCCGAGGTTAGTACATATCAAAAGCGTCTCGAACGAGCACATTTATTAAGGTAATGTAAAAGTAAAGTTTACAATATCCAAAACCAAATACATTTTCTCGAACTACAACTTCAAGGTCTTAATAACAAAAGAAAACTCGCTAAGAACTCAGACAGTGATGCTAAGACTCGTGATGGCGATTCTCCCAAGATAATCCCCAAGCTCTCACTAGCAAAACCTGTCAAGCCTGCTCACCATCCCCGAATGGATCACCGCAGATTACACAAACAACAACGGGGTCAGTGTTATGCAACAACAAGACAAACAAATGCAATACTCGTCCGATCATCGTCAACTCCCAATCACCCTGTCTCACATAGTAACCGACTACACACTAAAGTGTGTAGCCCTGCCAGATTACCCATCGCAACAGGTAATCCTCGCCGCCAGTGGGTGACCGCAGCCGATCCCACCTAGTCCAGCTCCTCAACGAGCGACAATAATCCCTCGCCCTTAATGTGCACATCCCCTCCCCGTGGCGGGTTCCACGGAGGGCGAACTAGGGTGTGAAGCCACTCCCGCAAGTGACTCCACCACAATCACAATCACATGACATTACTGTCATCTCAATCCTCTCACACCAACACTGTCACAACAATCTCCATATTACGATGATCAATAGACAACGATAAATACAATAATATGTCATGTAAAGCACAAAGAATCGAGTAGGGAAACCCTACCTTAGCAATCACAAAGAGTAAGCAACACGGACAATCAAAAAGGCTCCTCTACGAAGTCTTCTCCTATACAAAGATCATACAACACAATTACACTTTGAACAATTCCCAACATCCCCTTCCATATAAATGTATAGCAACCCGAAACGATGCAATAATTACAAAGATGTACTTACCAACAAAACAAGAACCTTTACGCAAGAATCACCGCAAATTATCGACACAAAGATGCTACGAAATGCTCAAAAGGGATGATTAGGGAATGATTTGGGTAGGATTAGGTAACGTATAGCAATGATAACGCTGTGAAATATGATATTAGAAACTGACGCGGAATATAAAAATACCCTAATCATTCCTTAATCAAACCGTCGAAATATAACTTCGCCAAACCGGACACTCGGTCGAGTGTAAGGACACTCGGCCGAGTGACCTACACTCGGTCGAGTATTCACTATACTCGGCCGAGTGTTCTTCGGCAGAACCGAAATAACACGCATTCAGAGCACTACTCGGCCGAGTAGGCTCTACTCGGTCGAGTAGGCTCCAAAGGAAATCCGTAGTGTTACAGTATCTAACCCCCGCCATCTTTGTGTTCGACCCCGATTAAATACTACTTTTTAGTTGGGTTTTATAAATTACTTTTGATTCGGAAATGACGACAAATCCCTATAATCACTCGTCTATCTTGAAGGGAATAAAGGCTTCACACAAGTATGTATCTACTTCATATACATACTTGCATGAAGTAACCCTCTGCATCGATGACTCCTTGAAGCCGATTGACCATACCGCGCATCAAGAAAGACCCTATTCAGATTGTGCAAGAACTAGTCTATTGAAATACTAAAGATTCACAAGATCGTGAATCGAAATGGTTGTGCTTTATTTCTGCCAATGGTTGAAGTATGTTTTTCGCACTGTTTGCTATTATTACGTCAAGTAATCACTAAAACATATTTGGAACTGTGAATATTCTACGTTCAACGTTATCGTAACAAAGAAAAGGAACCCATTATAACCACATACATAATGTAAACTATTTATCAATACAGTTCAGATTTGTATATCTACCAAAAATGAGGTTTATCGTTAGCATGGAAAAGAAACAAGAAGTTATCATCCAAATTACTCAAGGTCACAGAAAAATGAACAAGAAACCATTTGCATTTGTACACCATAAGCATCATGCAAGCACAAAATGAAACGCATACCTATCATACTTGAGACATCCTAGATGTAACACCCGCGAAATTCCCGTTTTGACATTTATAATCTAATTAGCTATTTTATTATTCTATTTATATTTTAAACCCTTTTTTTAATAAAAATGTTGATTTATATGTACAATAATAATAATAACTGTCTTCGGTGTGTAGTTAGCTTCGGGTCGTGTTTTTAGCGAGAACCGACTCAATTTAAACTTTTGGGCCTAGTGTGACTAGTGGGTTTTCTTTCCTACCCTTTACTTTTCTCTATATACACCACCAACCGTCATATCTCCTTCTTCTTTACTCCAAATTTCTGAAAACTACTCAACAAACACCACCATTGAAGCTCCTTCCTCACCATAACCTAGATCTACCATATCTCCTTCAAATATCCTCCAATCTTCACCATTTTCGCACCATCATATTCCTCTCCTCGTCCTCCATCTTTATAGGTAATAAAGTTCTAGCTTTTTGTATCTTTTAGAAAATCCATCTTTTTGTGAGATGAGTTTTCTCACCCTTTTTGCCTTAAACTTGTTCTAGGATGAAGCTTTAGCATTCCGGGTTGATATTGAGTCGGAATCATGTCCTTTGATGAGCTAAAAGGTAAATGTGATAAGTTACTCGATATTATGTCAATTTGGGTGTTTATATGTTATAGTTTGTTCACATGTATGTTAAAGTTTGATTTTTTACATGTTTTTACTTGTTTGTTGTTGAATGAGTTTTGTGTGGAATCCTCTCTTGGTGGTTTGAGAAAGTTTCTAGTCTTTTGTTTACATGGATGAATTAGTGAAAAAACCGTATTATTCATGCTTAATAATTGTGATTAATTATGTCATGAAGTTGTTAGTTTGGAAATGTTTGAATTTGAATCAAATCTTATGTTTTAATCCCTCTTTTATGCTTTGATTTCACCCTTAATACTTGCATGAAGTTACTTAGGTAATATATGATAGAATTGGTATGGTAATGGTATAATAAAAATTTATTTGGGAATGAAGATGAACTTGTTGTGTCGTGCAAATCAGTGATTTGCACAGGCTGCGCACCTCGGCGCAGGCTGCGCCACAGCCTAGACCAGTCTTCGTAAAATGGCCATAACTCCTTTTTTACTTGTTTTTCTGAGGCTTATGACCTACTGTTAGAACTATAAGAGGATAATTTATCCCCTCCAATTGGTTTCACCTCATTTGCACGTCTAGAACTTGAGTTATGATCGTTTGAAGTTGACCCTTGTTGTAATCGAGTTCTAAACTTGTTGTTTTGAATTGGGGTTTTGGATTTTTGTTGGTTATGCTTATTAAAATTGGTTCTAATGCTTGTGTATGGTGTGTTGGCACTTTTTTTATCATTGGATCACCTTGAATATGTCTCATTCACATGTTAAATGTTGGTCTTGGTTTGTTTACGTTTTGCCTCGTGTTACACATTACATAACTCATTGGCTATCGTTCGTTTATACTATGCTTAAGTAACATGTATATATGAAACATAATGTTTATTCATGATATAAAAGAATGAAATGGTATTTTATACTTCACATTTGGGTTCTTACTTGTTCATTGTTGATTCTTTACCAAGTTAAAGTATGAAATGCTTATTTTACGCATTTGATTGTGTTGAGTCATATTCCCGTGGACTTTGTGCATAATATTTCACTAGACATACCTCATTACCTTCTTCGGACCTTTGGTTACGGTATGCGTGCCATGTTTCCGATTTAGGAACCTTTCTTGGATCTTTGGTTACGGAATGTGTGCCATGTTTCCGAGTTAGGTGGCACTCGACCTTTAGTTATGGTATGTGTGCCATGTTTTGAGTTGACTTATTATGCCGCCCTCCTTTTGGACCTTTGGTTACGGTATGTGTGCCATGTTTCCGAATTGAGGATTATTCTTTCGCCTTCTTCAGACCTTTAGTTACGGACTGTGTGCCATGTTTTCGATTAGGGTTACTCGACCTTTGGTTACGGCTATGTGTGCCATGTTTCTAGTCTTGGAGGCGATTGGTATATCGCTTGTCTAATCGGGTAACGTCCATCCCGAGAGTCTGGATCCAGGTTTAGACTAGGACCGTATATATTATCATCGTCCTACTAAGAGGAATGAGTCGGGTGTTGTCGTGTCTTGTTAATGAATGTTTTGCATATGTCACACACTTCTTGAATCTAAGAGTAGTAAAGGTCTTGTATAATTTGGATAATTGCATATGTCATATGTCATTGGAATTCGTGCTCGTGATTAATTAACCAGGTCTATGTTCTTTCCTTTACTTCACTTTATTTGAATATACCTATGATATGCTTATTTATTATTCTATCTTGCTTTGTCTTGTTATGATAACATGAATGATACCATGTTTATTATAATTCAAGTTATGTGCATCTTCTTTAATGTGTTGGCTTGTTTGAGTTCTTTGTTATGTTCATTTTGATATAATGTGGTTGGGAGAACCTTGAGTTACTCCCCGCTGACTGTGGCATTCATGTTTTATGAATGACAGGTGTTAGTTAGTGCATTTATGGGCTAAAGACATGTGTGAGCTAACGAGTACCTTGACCGTTGGATTTTTATCTATTGTTACGCTTAGACTCACCTATTAGACTTGTTATTTGTGGGATATCTTTTCCCCCCCTTTATTTTGCTAGACTTGGTTTGTAATAACCTAAGTTTGCTTATCATTGCTTTCGTTTCATTTTGTTAGTGACTCCCGCATGTTAGACTTTAACTATTAATAAGAAGATTTTAAATATTTATAATTTCCTCTTAAATTTATTAGTTATATTTTCCGCATTATCGCAGGGTGTCATATTAGACCAAAAAATACAAGCAGTCATCAATTGATCCAGGTTATAAGGTGCGTTGTCCCTATATAAGTCATACCCACGGCTGAGTAGTTTAAAATTCGTCAGGGCATCGGTAGTCGATGGACCCCACGTTGAGCACCATAGGAGTTCAAAATCGATGGGAAAAAGCAAATGCAAAAATCAACGGGGAAAACGCACATTCAATAATCAACCGGAGAGAAAGCAAAATCAAAAACCGACGGAGAAACTCGCCGTGAGTGATCAAAGAAAGCCAACGAAAGTTAAATAGAGAAATCTAAAACACAATAGCATAACATGATTAAAATGATAGGGATAAATGGAGAAAATGACTCAGAAATGTGAATATCACGTTATAACTATCTAATGTCATTTTTTGGGGGGGAAATGCAGCTAATAACCCTTCAAGTGAGCGTCGTAGAGGAAGCACTAATTATGCACAATTCGCTATCTCTCACACAGTTCAATCATGATATCTGTAATATTACGGTTTTCTATGTCTATGGGTACTCTATCGAGTGGTACTTACTCAGTCGAGTAAGTATGTTTTTATTCGAAACAGTAGTCTGCCTGATGGGTACTCAATCGAGTACGTGTGGCACTCGATCGAGTAAGGGGCACTCGATCGAGTAAGTGTGTTTTACGGGTTTGTTTTAACGGGTTTTGCTAATAACGCGAGATTAATATAAAAGGTTTCCGTCATTTTCTTTAATCACTTTTTCACCTTTACAAACCTTTCAAAAGAAAAAGAAATTACGTAGTTCTCTCTCGTCGCGTTGTTGGCAAATCCTAAGGGCTAGAGTCGTCGGATCGTTGAGTTCTTTACGCCTGTGAGACCGCCGCATTGTGGGTAAGCTCCTAGTATGATTTTTATATCATTTCATTGATTTTAGTTGAAACCCTAATTGGGTAATTTGGGGGTTTTGGGGAGTATGGTTGATGTTACATTGTGATTGTTTGATTGTGTGTTTATAGGAGATGATTTCGTTTAAGAACGATTATGATTAGCTGATTTTGATGATCTTGGTGATTGCTTTCCAGGTAGGGTTTCCCTACTCAGTATTAGTTACATGATGTGTGGTGATTGTTGTTGTGATTAAAGGTTGATTATATTGTTGGTTGGTCTTGACGGTTGTTGATTCCATATTGTTAATTGGTTTGTATATGTCTGTGATCTTCGAGGCGCGTCCCTGGCTGAGTGGAGTAACTTGCGGGAGTGCCTTCACGCCCTTGATTCGCCTTCTGTGGAACCCGCCACATAAGGGATGTGCACATTAATGAACTTGGATTTTTCGCTCGATGGAGATGAGCGGGGATTTAGTGGGTACGGCTGCGGTCCCCCACTGACGGCGTGGAGTACTTTTTGCAATGGGTACTCTGGCAGGGCTACACACTTTAGTGTGTAGTCAGTTGTGTGGAGATTGGAGATGGAGACTGGGGTTTGTTGAGTTGTTTGAGCTGTTTGTGATATTGTTCCTTTATGGTATTTGTTTTTTGTAATCAGTACCGACCCCGTTAATTGTTTTAAAAATGGTGGTGATCCATTCGGGGATGGTGAGCAGTTGTTGAGCAGGTATGATGGCGTATGCGAGGGATAGCTGGGATGGAATCACCACCGGTCTTAGAGTCTTCCGCTGTGTTTTATTTAGTTGTTGAGTACTTTGGTTTTTGGAGAACAATTGTATTTCCTTTTGACAGTTTTTGGAACCTTGATGTATCACCTAAACTTTATTATCATTTAAATACGTTTCATTATTGTCTATTTGAGTATCATTGCCTCGGGTAACCGAGATGGTGACGTTTTCATACCTTAAGTGGTCTTGGTAAGGCACTTGGAGTATGGGGGTATCACAAAGTGGTATCAGAGCGATGATCCTAAAACCTGTAACCAATGAACCTAATGAACATAGGGAGTCAAACTAAAATGAACCCGGTTAGGAGTTGTAGGAGCTAATGCAAAGACTTGGGAGACGTCCTAAAGTCGCGAACTCGTCCTACAACTTTAAACCGGTCACTATAGGGTGTCATGGGATCGCTATGTGTTTACTAATGTTCTATTGCGTATGTTAGATGAATAAATTGTATGAATACGGGTATGAATATGATCTATGAATTGGTTTGAAAAGATGAAGTAAGGAATTGCAGGAGAATATGAAATTCATGTGGAGAACATGTTTATGTGATGGAAGTGGATTTTCTACTTTTGCTATGTTAGTAACATGTGAATAGGGGATTTTATGTCGTATATTATGTTATTGTTGTACATAAAGGTATAGAATAAAAGCATGTGGGTAAATCATGATTGATAAATTAAATAATCTATGTGCATGATGAATGTTGTTGCTTGGCTTTTGAAGATAGTAACATGTGATTAGGAATACTGGTTTTATGAGTATTGAGTTGTTTTTGTTTACCTTGTTGTCATTTAAGTTGTTTGGAAGTAAAAATCAAGTAGTTATGTTTTTTTTATTATAGAGAGGTTGTCTTTAAACTATTATAACTTGATATGTATATACGATTTTGATGTGATTCCAATTGGAGGTGATAGCTTGTTCTGTTACGATTCTAACGATAGGTCACACGCTCAAAATGACCAAGAAACGAGTGAGATATGACCGTTTTACGAAAATTGGACAGTGTTGAGAAATGCGTAAGGTACTCGATCGAGTGGGCCTTACTCGATCGAGTGCACCTCTTGTTACTAGATCGAGTAAGCCTTACTCGATCGAGTAGCCCTGGTAATTTTTTTTACGTGTCTCTGAACTTCACCTACTCGATCGAGTAAGACACTCACTCGATCGTGTGACCTGTACTCGATCTAGTGACCCCTGTTTTGGGTCATATGCTTATCTTTTGACTTCGTTACCTATTATGTTTAATTCAAAGGTGTTTTTTTGCTTCCTTATGCATTATTTTACGTATGTGTTAGTCCTGATGCGTAAGTTATCCAATCTTGTGATGTAAAGAGTGGCACCTGTGGTGAGTATGAGTTCGGTGGGGAGGACATGAGTTATATGTGGTTGTGATAGGTAGTGGAAAAGAAAAGGGCAGATTGGTAAGGCTTATTAAGGCATGGAGCATGTTTTGTGAGATGAGATGAGTGATATGATTGTGTGTTGAGTAATGTAAAAGTAAGTGAATGTGGGCAAGGGATGATGTGAGTCTAAGGAACGTGAGAATGAAAAGATTGAAAGGAAGGATGTGGATAGTGGCAACTTAGATGTGTAAAGAATTATGGAGGGAGATGGTTAGGAATCGTGTGGGTTAAGAATATATGTAGTGAAAGGTCGTTTTAGAGGGATTGAGAAGAGTGGTATATAGTGAACTTAATGGAGACATGTTGCGACGTGGATTTGCAGATAGTGAGTGAGTTTGGGAATTTGTATTATCAAGAGGTGAAACTAATGTGTGATTTCCTTGGGCAAGTAACGTTATGAAATGAGTTTTGGGATTCTAAAAAAAAAAAAAAAAAAAAAAAAAAAAAAAAAAAAAAACTGATTGGTGATAAGTGTGAGTGATAGCATGATAAGAAAAGATCCATGATAAGAAAGAGCGAGATGATATTGATATGAAATAATGGGATTTAAGCTCTGGAGCAATGAGAAGGTAACCGGAGCACTAAAGAGTTACGTAGAAGTAATAAGGAGTTGAGCTATTAATTGGTATTGTTGAGTGTAAAGAGAAAGGAAGGATAAAAATAAGCTGAGAAAAAAATATTGACCGGAGTTATGTGATATAGAAGTAAGGAATCGTCGAGATGTATGATACTGTCATGAGGATGTGAGTTAATGGTTATATAGGAGTTTCAGGACAACATGATTAGTCAGGAGTTTCGAGGAATTAAGGGAGTAAGAAGTTGGTAGAGTATTTGCACGATAGGAGATCTTGGTGGTGAGTTGGGTGACGATACAACTAAGGATGTATTGGACATAATGTGGAAGTAATTTTGTTGATGAATTTGATGTTCGTTATTTGGAATGTTAACCGAAGATAGGAAATGAACTGTTATATTTAGAGGTGAGTGTAAGAGATTGTTACACGAGCAGTGGTGGTATTGTGGTATTGTCAATAGTGGTTAAAGGTGACGATGGATAAGAACGATAGCAATTCTAAAGAGGTTGATTTTGTAAAGGCCGGATTGAAATGTATAGTTGTAAGGAAGTATAAGATGTGGTTATATGAGTCAGGTGCTAGTAGTTGAATATTAATGGTATGGTTATACTTGGCAGGAGGTGATGGTTATGCGAATGGGAGAATATGTTATGAGGGGCATACAAGTTAAGCTCGGGCGAGAGGTAACCTTTATCGAGTGGTAACTTACGTGTTCAGGATTGACTAGTTAGATGTGATTACGGGTCTATGATGTGTATAAATGTTTGTGTGAGGCTCTGACCTCACGAGAAATGGTATGATGTGATAGTTATAAAGTTGTTATCTGAATGTTCTGTAATATATGTTGGATACGGTAACCTAATGGAATGATGTTCAAAAGTGATAGTTTGGGTGATCTGGCATGGCTAGTTATACTTGTATTTGCATTCATGATATATGTTTATTCGTGAAAAGGTATGGATGATATTCATGAGATTCTTGTCTGTTTATTCCGTATAATATGTTGTGTTGTGATCTAGTAAAGCAGTTTTGAGTAAGTTTTCTTGTCCGGAAAGTTATACTGAGTCAGTGTTTTATGTGGTTGTGATGTTTATCGATGTGGTTGTTGTGCCTCGGGTTGTGATCCGGGCACGGTACTTCGTGTTGTGATGCGGGTATTTTCGCGCTGCGGTGCGGCTGTTGGTGGCGGTGTTGCGATGCCGTCACCGGTTGTGGTGGAGTAGGCTGGATGATTATGATTCAAGTTTCGAAAGTACATACCAGTTATACATAGATTGTTGTTTTGTTTGATGTTGCTTCTTGTGAGTTTCGGGTTGTACATATAGACGGTTGTTTTGTTTATTGATGTTTCTTACCAGTTTTAGTTTGGGAGTAAAGGTAGAGTATGATATGGAAGAGAGTTGTGTATGTTTTCGTTGTTGTCATGGTATAGCGATATCTTGTTGATAAGACACAGGTGCGAGAGGTTGTTGGAGTACTTGTGATGTTCTTTTAGAGGAGGCATTGGTTGACTTAGTAATGGCAAGTGATTCGTGAAACATGTGTTGTACAGATCTGAAAGCTGCAGGTGGTTCATAATCTTTTGTTGAGACAGTGAGTATAGGGTGTTGGACATTAGTATCATGGTAAGTTGTGGATGAGTTTGTGGTAATAAAAGGGAGAACTTGAGGATCTGTGTGAGTGTGTGTAATAATTGTGGATCGTGAGTTCTGAGTATGGAGATAGGTGCATGGATAGAGGACTATGTCGTTTTGGCGGTAATAGGGAACAGTTGAAGTTTTGGTTAAGCTAAAGATTTTGTTGTATATGTTAGGTGGTGTGCCGAGTGAATTGAGGTATGAGAACTGTTTAAGTAAGAGAGCCTTAGATATAGGAATGGTGAGTGTTTAGATTATATGCAGTTATCTTTGACATGCGGTGGTGATGAGGTTAATGAGAAGATATAGGTAGGATTTAGTATTAGTGAGTTACGAGGACGTAACATTTGTCTTAAGAGGAGTAGGATGCGATAAAAGAGAGTTTCATGGTTGTGCATGTTGTAGTATATTTGGAAGTAGAGTGTTGGTGTAGCATAAAGAATGGATCTTTGTTGTGATTGATTTTGTTAAAAGGTCATGGTCGTGCTTCTAGTTGTTCGATGTTTAGGAATGGGAGAATACTTCGATAGTGTTGACAGTTGGATGATGATGTTTATGAGTGTGAGTAAACTTCGAGGACGAAGTTCCTTTTAAGGGTGGTAGTATAACAACCCGACCCACCACTGTCGTAACACAACCCAATAAGATGGGTGTGCACTTTTGGGCCAGTTATTTGTCCTCACTTAAGCCCAAAAGCACAAGGCCTTGTTTCTAAGTGGTGGATGGAATCCCTTATAAACATATCACAGCCTCCTCAATTCCCCGATGTGGGACAACCTTACTCTCAATAACTGGGGTGTTACAATCTCCCCCACTTAAATAACACAACGTCCTCGTTGTGCCTCCAACTTGACCGCAGCCAAGCCCAGAATCCTCCCCCCGCTAGGTGTGTGACCCGGGTACTCCCGATAGGGCTGTAAATGATCTGAGCCGGCTCGACAAGCCCTCGAAATCGGCTCGGTCAAAGCTCTGCTCGAGCTCGGTCAAAACGAGCTCGAGCTCGAACTCGAGCCGAGCTTGGCTAAATACGAGCCGAGCCCGAGCTCAGCAAGGCTCGGCTCGGAAGCTCGTTTAGGCTCGTTTATAGTTTTTTGTACAATATTTATATTTTTAATATTAATTTTATTATAAATTATATGTTATTTAGTCATGTATAATTATATTATATTATAATAATTTTTAGAATTTTATAATCTTATTTATTATTTAAAAATATTTATATTTAGTTAGATTAAAAAAAGTTAGAAAGTGAAAATAATATAAAGACAAAACGAGCTCGATTCGAACTCGAGCCGATCTCGAGCTTTTTCTGAGCCGAGCTCGAGCTTCAATTTTTTAAGCTCGACGAGCTTCGAGCCGAGCCCGAGCCCACCCGAGCTCGAGCTCAGATCGGCTCATTTACACCCCTAACTCCCGACCACGGGCTCACCACACGGTCGCAGGGTCGCTCCATTTTGTAACACCCTCATACTCCAAGTGCCTTACCAGAACCACCCAGATATAAGGATGCTACCATCTCGGTTACCCGAGGCAATGATAATCAAATAAACAATAATGAAACAACATTTAAATAGAAATACTTTAGCGAAAGGTTACAATCTCAAAACCAAAACCAAAATACGAATACATGTTCTCAAACCAACTGTCTAATCAACAATCGAAATGTTTATTAAACTACTAGCTACAAATGAAGACTTCTATCATCGACCGTGGCACATCCCAAATATCCCAAAGAATCGACTCATACCGCTCAATAACTGCTCACCATCCCCGAATGGATCACCACAGTTTTTAAAACATTAAACGGGATCAGTACTAATCACATAATTTATATAAACCAACAATGCAGTAAAACAAACAGCTCAATCATCACAGATATTCTCCGAACTCCAAACCCAACTCCACAATCCTGACTACACACTAAAGTGTGTAGCCCCGCCAGAGTGCCCATCGCAACAGTCACTCCTCGCCGCGCTGGGGGACCACAAACGTTCCCACCTAAGCCCCGCTCATCTCCATCGAGCGATAAACCCAAATCCATTAATGTGCACATCCCTTCTGTGGCGGGTTCCACAGAAGGCGAATCATGGGCGTGAAGCCACTCCCGCAAGTGACTCCACTCAGCCAGGGATGCACCCCCGAAGAACACAGACAGATACAATCAATCACAACTACTATCAGCAACCAAGTCTAGCAATCGTCACAATACGAGTATGATAATATTCAACAACCACAAACACCAATCAACACATCATGGGAATAATACTGAGTAGGGAAACCCTACCTGGAAGGCACAACACAATCAGACGATCTCACAGCTGATATCAAAACGCTTCCTCTACGAATACTCCTCCTAACATACAAACATGTAATCACTACCAAGCATAAAATACAACAAAACCCCCAATTC
Organism: Silene latifolia; assembly: GCF_048544455.1. Classification (NCBI taxonomy): domain Eukaryota; kingdom Viridiplantae; phylum Streptophyta; class Magnoliopsida; order Caryophyllales; family Caryophyllaceae; genus Silene; species Silene latifolia. The sequence goes on from NC_133535.1 coordinate 17,948,356, forward strand.
CCAACATTAGGGTTTAACCAACTTTAATGAAATACTATAAAAACGGTATATAGGTCTTACCCTCGACGCAAGGATCACAACGGTATAAAGAAAGGTAAAATCCGACCTTCCAAGCTCCGGGATTTGCCAACAATGCAATTAAAGCGAATGACGTAGTTTGATTTCTGTTTTCACAGTAATTAGGTTTTAAAAGTGTTTAAAGAACAATGACAGAAGTTATTATATACTTAATCGCATTATTAACAAAACCCGAGAAATCATCCCCCCCGTAAACCGGCTACTCGATCGAGTAGCTAAGGTACTCGATCGAGTGCCCCCTTACTCGATCGAGTATCTACGTTACTCGATCGAGTACCCAACAGGTCAGAAACTATTTTAAACTTTAACTCGCCCTTACTCGACAGAGTAAGGCCTACTCGATAGAGTACCCAGAGACTCATAAATACGTAGTATTACAGTCTTTCCTCCTTAAAAAGAACTTCGTCCCCGAAGTTCAAACCACAACAAAACAAAGACTCACACTACGACACTCCCGACTCAACAACCAAAGCAAACTCAACATAAAACATGTTATTAACCCAAACTCAACCCGACTCAACGACAACAACCATACCGACACAACATAAAAAGGGTGTAAAAACTCTTAAAAACTCTTTGCGATCATCTCCTACCCCCCTAAAAGAAACAAGGTTACGTCCCCGTAACCATACATACCTGATAAAAAAGGAAAGGGTAACGCTCTCTCATGGCATCCTCTGCCTCCCATGTAGCTTCCTCAGTCTCGTGGTTAGACCAAAGGATCTTAAGCAAAACTGTCTCACCACTCCTAGTCTTCCTAACCTTCCGGTCAAGAATCTGCTTAGGTACCTCAAGATATGATAAGGACTCATCTAGCTCTAAGCTCTCTGCCTCTAACACATGTGACGGGTCACTCACATACTTCCGCAGCTGCGATACATGAAACACATTATGCACTCTCTCTAACGCACTGGTAAAGCCGCACGATATGCAACCTCCCCAACTCGCTCTAAGATCTCATAAGGCCCTATGAACTTCGACCTCAGCTTGCCTTTCTTCCCAAATCTCATAACCCCACGCATAGGAGACACTTTCAGAAGAACCTTATCCCCAACCTGAAACTCTATATCCCGGCGATGTAGATCTGCATAACTCTTTTGCCTATCCTGAGCTACTCTCATCCGTTCCCTGATCATCTTAATCTGTTCAACCATCTCATGTACCATCTCTGGTCCTAGAACCACTGCCTCAGCACTGTCGTCCCAACAAATCGGACTCCTGCATCTCCTCCCATATAAAGCCTCAAACGGTGCCATGCCAATACTAGTGTGATAGCTGTTGTTGTAAGAAAACTCTATCAAATCCAACCTCTGTTCCCAGCTACCACCAAAGTCCATCACACAAGCTCGTAACATATCCTCAAGAGTTTTGATTGTTCTCTCAGTCTGACCGTCGGTCACGGGATGAAATGCTGTACTCATCTTCAAAGTTGTTCCCAAAGATTCCTGTAACTCTTTCCAAAACCTTGAGATAAATCTCGCATCTCTGTCAGACACTATGTCCTTAGGGACTCCATGTAACTTTAGCACATTCTTTCGATAGGCCATAGCTAATTGTGCTTTAGTCCATGTATCTTTCATTGGCACAAAGTGAGCCGACTTGGTCAGTCGATCCACTATCACCCATATCATGTTGTTACCCTGTTGACTCTTTGGCAAACCCACGATAAAATCCATAGAAATGGATTCCCACTTCCACTCAGGTACCTCTAAAGACTGAATCTTACCTTGTGGTCGTCGCTGTTCCCTTTTAACTCTCTGGCATGTCAAACAACGGGCCACAAACTCAGCTATTTCTTTCTTCATCCCAGGCCACAAAAACGTGTTCTTCAAATCCTTGTATAGCTTGTCACCACCTTGATGTACTGAATACGGTGTACAATGTGCATCTGTCATGATTGTCTTTTTCAGCTCCTCATCATTAGGGACACACCACCTACCATCGAACCTCAAACTACCATCTGTATGAATAGAGAATCGAGACACTGCCCCTTTCTCTACTCCAGCTTTCCACTCAACCATCTTAGGATCTAAAGCCTGTTTACCTCGAATATCATCATAAAGATCAGGCTGCACTGTCAAATCTCCCACAGCATCCCCTCTCTGCATCATATGTATCCCAAACTTCCCCACCTCATCTCTTAACCTCATCAAAGATAGAGCTGTACACAGGGAGTGTACACTCTTTCTACTCAAAGCATCTGCAACAACATTGGCTTTCCCTTCATGGTAGATAATATCCATGTCATAATTGCCAATCAGCTCCATCCACCTCCTCTGTCTCATGTTCAACTCCTTTTTGAGTGAAGATGTACTTGAGACTCTTGTGATCCGAAAATACCTTAAAGGTCGCCCCATAAAGGTAATGTCTCCAAATCTTGAGAGCAAACACCACTGCACCCAACTCTAGATCATGTGTAGGGTAGTTCTCCTCATACGGCTTCAATTGCCTAGAAGCATAGGCAATCACCTTACCGTTCTGCATCAACACACATCACAACCCATTCTTTGAGGCATCTGTATAAACCTCAAAGTTCTCGATCCCCTCAGGTAATGCTAAGATAGGAGCTGTGGTCAAACGCTCCTTTAATGTTTGGAACGCCTTCTCACAACTCTCATCCCAACGAAACCTGTTCTCTTTCCTCATCAAAGCTGTCATAGGTCTAGCTATCTTGGAGAAATCTTTCACGAACCGTCTGTAGTATCCAACTAAACCCAAGAAACTCCTGATCTCAGCAACATTCTTTGGTGCTTCCCACTTTGTCACTGCCTCAATCTTCGCCGGATCCACAAAATACTCCCTCCTTAGAGATCACATGCCCCAGAAAAGCAATTTTCTCTAACCAGAACTCACACTTGGACAGCTTAGCATATAACTCATGCTCCCTCAAAGTCTGCAACACAATCCTCAGATGCTCCTCCTTAGTCTTAGAGTAGACTAAGATGTCATCGATAAACACCACCACAAACTTGTCCAAAAACTGTCTGAAGATTCTGTTCATCAAATCCATAAACACAGCCGGTGCATTAGATAACCCAAACGGCATCACCACATACTCATAATGGCCATACCTCGACGTGAAGGCTGTCTTTGGTATGTCCACCTCTCTAATCTTCACCTGATGGTATCCCGACCTCAAATCAATCTTAGAAAAGCCTGATGCACCACTCAACTGATCAAACAGGTCATCTATCCTTGGCAAAGGATACTTGTTCTTCACCGTCACTCGGTTCAGCTCCCTGTAGTCTATGCACAACCTCAAACTCCCATCTTTCTTCTTCACGAAAAGAACTGGTGCTCCCCACGGCGATACACTAGGTCTAATGTATCCTTTCTCTATCAGATCATCTAACTGTTTCCTGAGCTCCTTCATCTCTTTAGGACCCATCCGGTACGGTGCCTTAAAGATTGGCCCCGTCCCCGGTTTCAACTCAACCGTGAAATCTATCTCCCTCTTCGGTGGCAACCCCGGAATCTCCTCTGGAAAAACGTCTGAAAACTCTCCCACCACTGGTATCTGATCAACTGTCGGACTCTCTATCCGGTCATCTCTCACATGGCACAAGATCAATGGGCATCCCTTCCTCAGATAAGACTTCAAGGTGACAGCTGCAATCAACTTAACTTTGGGTTTGACTAGAAACCCACGATAAGACACACTAACACTCTTAGGCCCTCTCAAAGACACTTTCTTTTGATGACAGTCTATCTTAGCTTTATACTTTCCCAACCAATCCATCCCGACTATCATCTCAAAACCGTCAAAAGGAAACTCTAGCAAGTCTACAGGTAGATCAACTTGCCCAACTATCATAGACACATCTCTAAACAACCTCCCACATGATACAGACTCACCCGAAGGTATAAAAAATTTCTCACTTACAGACTCATATACCCTCAAACCCAACCGTTTAACATGACTCGAAGATACAAACGACTGAGACGCCCCCGAATCAAACAAAACAAAGGTATGAATACCGTTAACAAGAAAAGTACCAGTGATAACATGTGCATCCTCCTCAGCTGCTTTCTTGTCCATCATGAACAGCTTTCCACTGGTCCTCTGTCCACCTCCCTGGACAGTACTGGCTGATGTGGTCGGCTTAGCACCCGACCCCTGATTGTTTTTGTTGTTGTTCGTAGCTGGTTTCTGATAAGAATTACCGCCATTGCGGTTACCTCCACCCCGATAGCTCTAACTTCCCCGGTTGGACCATGACCCAGACGGTCTATTGCTCGCATAACTCTGTGCAGGTCCCTGAGAATAGCTCCCCCGAGCCGCTCCCTGTAAAGCTCCAGGTGCACTCGTGCACTCATGCCTCTTGTGGCCTACACCGCCATAGCCAAAGCAAGTCATCCCCCAACTACCACTACTACTCACACGGCCACGCCCAAAGGAAGCCTTAGCACTGAACCCTGACCCAGAAGAAAACCCTCTAGCTTGATTGTGGTTGCCTTTCTTGTGACTAGATTGGCCACCACCCTCACTCTCAGCCTTTCTTTTCTTAACACCCACTCTCTCCTGAGCCATCTCCACCAACCTCTCAGCTCTCCCAGCCCTCTCATAAGCTTCCTTAACATCACTAAGGACTCCTACAGGTAGCTTATCCATGATCTTAGGGGTCAACCCCCTCTCAAACCTCAGCGCCAGGTTCTCCTAACTCAAACCCATATCCTCAGCATACCTAGACTTCTCATTGAACTGCTTGTAGTACTCAGCAACTGACATATCAGATGTCATCTTAAACCCATCAAACTCCTCTCTCAGCTTACTCCTCACATGTTCCGGTACAAACTCCTTCCTCATAGCCCTCCGAAACTCTTCCCAAGGTATAGCAGGTAAGCCCTGGTTCGTATACATCTCCCTAGCACTCACCTTCACCTTATCCCACCACTCGCCAGCTACTTCCCTCAGGTAGAACGCAGCTTGCTCTACTCTCATCTCATCAGGACAATGAACCAGGTCTAGTATATTCTCCATCTCATGATGCCATTTGTCAAGAAGGTTTGGTTCCCCGGTCCCCTTGTACTCTTTTGGGTTGAACCTCGCTATATAGAGGCTGATCTTAGAGTGATCAACCTCCTTATCCTTATCTTTTCCCACTTTCTTTAAGGCCTCAGTAAGAGCATCTTGATGCTCCAACATCTTAACGGTATCATCTACGTTCATGGTCTCAGCTCTCGCATAATAAGCGTTTCTCTTTGGCGGCATCTTGAAACTATATAAGAAAGGGTAGACATAAACATACGCACTAAAACCTCAAAACACGAAAGCGGACTGCCCAGAACACACTCGATCGAGTGCCTAAACCTACTCGATCGAGTAAGAGGCTACTCGATCGAGTGCCCACCATACTCGATCGAGTGCCTCGACATCAGACCCCAAACAGACCTTCTGATCTCTAACATACTCGACCGAGTAGCCAGGCTACTCGATCGAGTGACCCCCTACTCGATCGAGTGCCCGAGGTACTCGATCGAGTGCCCAAAAACACGATTCTGGTTGCAAAATAGTCAAATACCCACTCGATCGAGTCAGACCCACTCGATCGAGTCATGCTAACTCGAATATGCTACCCGCATGCTATATCATATCCCAACATATTCTATGCAACTTTATAACTCAACATATAAAATAGTTAAGCATGCGATTCTACCAAGCTTTTCATATGATCAACAAAACAATTATATCATGTTATCAAACGCCACAAAGTAAACATCCAACATGCTTCTTGTTCATACAACAGTTCTATATACTTCACCAACCTTTCATGCACAAACTCAACCTTCTACTCCAAACATCCAACAATTACAGCATACGTCACCATATTCACATACAAACTAACAAACATCACATACAACCTTGACATATACCCTCCCATGTGACCGGTTCAAAGTTGTAAGGCGAGTTCGCGACTTTAGGACGTCTTCCAAGCCTTTGCATTAGCTCCTACAACCTTTACCCCGGGTTCATTTTAATTGACTCTCTATATTCATTGGATTCATTGGTTACAGGTTTCAGGATCGTCGCTCTGATACCATTTTGTAACAACCCGACCCACCACTGTCGTAACACAACCCAATAAGATGGGTGTGCACTTTTGGGCCAGTTATTTGTCCTCACTTAAGCCCAAAAGCGCAAGGCCTTGTTGCTAAGTGGTGGATGGAATCCCTTATAAACATATCACAACCTCCTCAATTCCCCGATGTGGGACAACCTTACTCTCAATAACTGGGGTGTTACAGGTAGAATGTAACATTCCGTTTGATGTTTATGAGTGTCTTGATATTGGATTTTCTAGTGGATAATATGTTAGTGAAACGGAGCTAGCAGCGTTTGTGGATGGTAGTTGGTAGTTTATGGAGTTAGTGTCGAGAGAGACTATGATGTAGTTGATACGATATCGCGAGCCATGTTGTGGACGTAGGAATAGTTGGTGGAGTTGGTGTTAAGAGTTCATGTTTTATAGGTTGGGGTTTTCTTTTGAGTTCTTACTTGCGTTATTGTGTCTTGATCGAGTTAGTATGTTTGTTTTTATGTATGGGTTGAACTTCGGGGATGAAGTTCCTTTCAAGGAGGGAAGACTGTCATACTACGGTTTTCTATGTCTATGGGTACTCTATCGAGTGGTACTTACTCTGTCGAGTAAGTATGTTTTTATTCGAAACAGTAGTCTGCCTGATGGGTACTCGATCGAGTACGTGTGACACTCGATCGAGTATGGGGCACTCAATCAAGTAAGTCACTTACTCGATCGAGTAAGTGTGTTTTATGGGTTTGTTTTGACGGGTTTTGCTAATAACGCGAGATTAATATAAAAGGCTTCCGTCATTTTCTTTAATCACTTTTTCACCTTTACAAACCTTTCAAAATAAAAAGAAATTACGTAGTCCTCTCTCGTCGCGTTGTTGGCAAATCCTAAGGGCTAAAGTCGTCGGATCGTTGAGTTCTTTACGCCTGTGAGACCGTTGCATTGTGGGTAAGCTTCTAGTATGATTTTTATATCGTTTCATTAATTTTAGTTGAAACCCTAATTGGGTAATTTGGGGCTTTTGGGAGTATGGTTGATGTTAGATTGTGATTGTATGATTGTATGTTTATAGGAAATGATTTCGTTGAAGAACGATTGTGATTAGCTGATTGTGACGATCTTGGAGATTTCTTTCCAGGTAGGGTTTCCCTGCTCAGTATTAGTTACATGATGTGTGGTGATTGTTGTTGTCATTAAAGGTTGATTATATTATTGGTTGGTCTTGACGGTTGTTGATTCTATATTATTAATTGGTTTGTATCTATCTGTGATCTTCGGGGCGCGTCCCTGGCTGAGTGGAGTCACTTACGAGAGTGGCTTCACGCCCTTGATTCGCCTTCTGTGGAACCTGCCACAGAAGGGATGTGAACATTAATGAACTTGGGTTTTTCGCTCGATGGAGATGAGCGGGGATTTGGTGGGTACGTCTGCGGTCCCTCACTAGCGGCGTGGAGTACTTGTTGTGATGGGTACTCTGGCAGGGCTACACACTTTAGTGTGTAGTCAGTTGTGTGGAGATTGGAGATGGAGACTGGGGCTTGTTGAGTTGTTTGAGCTGTTTGTGATATTGTTCCTTTATGGTATTTGTTTTATGTAATCAGTACTGACCCCGTTAATTGTTTTAAAAACTGTGGTGATCCATTCGGGGATGGTGAGTAGTTGTTGAGCATGTATGATGGCGTATGCGAGGGATAGTTGGGATGGAGTCACCACCAGTCTTAGAGTCTTCCGATGTGTTTTATTTAGTTGTTGAGTACTTTGGTTTTTGGAGAACAATTGTATTTCCTTTTGACAGTTTTTGGAACCTTGATGTATCATCTAAACTTTATTATCATTTAAATACGTTTCGTTATTGTCTATTTGAGTATCATTGCCTCGGGTAACCGAGATGGTGACGTTTTCATACCTTAAGTGGTCCTGGTAAGGCACTTGGAGTATGGGGGTGTCACAATATCATAAACAAAGTATAGTTCGAGTTTTGCCAAGAAATATTTCAACAGCATATGAAGTGACCATAAGCCAAACAAATGTAGTAGAAACGAATGTAGGTCTCATGTTTGCAATAGTTTAGTCGGCATTCAAATACATTATTATGTTAATGAATGTTGATTCTAATGTTTTATGTTACTTAACTTGGAACAGAACTTGAAGGATATGTTGACATCGAATTGAGACCCAAATTATAAATGCAGAAAATGTGGAGCTCAAAAGTGTAGTAGGTGGAAGATATCGAATGGAAAAAAAAGCCAATGTCCCTTCTTTCACTATATGTTGCAAAGATGGAGTAGTAAAGGTGCCCAACCTTGCTTTAAGTACTGTAAAATACGGCCATGCTGATGTTCAAATATTTTATGAAATGGCCGCGTTTCTAAGCTTTGGATTGTTGTAGCTTATTCTAAGATGTAAGTTGAAGGGAGGGGTTGGATAATAAAAAGTTTGATAATAATTCCAAATTCAAATGAAAGTTGTAACCTTGAGAGGATGGGAATAATAAAGCTTGATAATAATATCAACGACGACCTCATCTCCAGTGGTGTTTTCTAGGTAAATGGTGGAGATAGACGGATCTGTGGCAGCTGAAGGGAGGGGTAGGATCGATTATAGCGTCGCACCGATTATCATCGATCATGACAGTGGTAAGGTATGCAAAGGGTGGGGGTTGGATCGCTGGATGAACAGGTAAAGGGAAGATGAAGAATGTGGGTTTTTCTCAGATGTGCTTTCTTTCACGCCTTTGTGTTTGGTAAATGAGAATGTGTGTTTGGTGCTATGAGAGAGTGAGTGAGTGATATTAACGGATATGGTTAAATTGTAACAAAAAACCGGATATGGTTAAGTGGTAACACATATTCCAGTCAAATGATTTAGGACTTAATTAACCATAATCTATATATATAATATAAAAAGGCAAGCCTAAATAGTACCTTTCAACATTCACCTATGGGCTTGCTAATTCATGACTAGTGCATTAGAGGTAGACCTGTCAAAACCTGACCCGATCGGGAAACATACCGTAACCCGACCCGTAAATAACCCGCAAACAACCCGTTATTTTCAACCCGAACCTGAAAAATACCCGAACCCTTTTTGACCCGTTGGGTCAAGGCAATATATCTTCATTAAAATTAATAATGTCAAATAGGTATTGATCGACTTTTAAAATTTTAAGAAAATATGTATATAGAGAATGTCACGTCATCACCTTGAATCATATGCCACGTCATCACATCAAAGTGTATGCCACACCGTCACTTTCACCATATTACGCCGATCCGTATTCTACGTCAGCACTGTCATGTCATCATTTCAGGCGACATGCCACGTCATCATCTTGAAGTGTATGCCACGCCATTACTTTCACCGTGTTACATCGAACCGCATTCCATGTCGGCACTGCCATGTCATCACCTCGATCACATACCACATAATCACTTCGAAGTGTGTGCCACACCATCACTTTCATCTTATTACGTGGAACCGCATTACACGTCAGCACTACCACCTCATCACCTCTGATCACATGCCACGTCATCATTGTCGTCTTATTTGAGTCTCACTGTCGTGCTTAGCGAGTTAATGAAGGTAATGATGATGACGACGAGGTGGTGATGGCAAGAATGGTGACAATTAAGTTGACTAAGACGAGCAAGATGAGAAAAATGTATAAATGGTAGGAGTTACGATATAAAAGAAGTTTTAAAAAAAGGACAGAAAAAGATGTTGATCGGCCTATTTTTTTACCCGAACCCGACCAGAAACCCGTATCGAACCGTTTGTATAACGGTGTGAAATTGAAAATATTAAGCAAAAAATGTTTAATCTTACTAATATCATATATTAAACTAGATAATAATAAAAATTTAAGAATATTTATGCGTTTATAAGTAGAATTAAAGAAAATTAATTTTTTTAAAAGGCTTTAATTTGACCCATTCCGACCCTAAAATTGACCCAAAACCCGTATTAACCCGACCCATATAAACCCGTATTTTTCAAACCCGAAATAGACCCGACCCGTATTTTACCTGAACCCGAAATGACCGAACCCATAACCCGCCCGTTTGCTCATTTGATAGGTCGAATTAGAGGTGAATTGCCTCATGATTTTTACTCATTTGGCCCAACTATCATATAAATGGTAGGAATTACGATATAAAAGAAGTTTTAAAAAAAGGACAGAAAAAGATGTTGATCGGCCTGTTTTTTTTTTTACCTGAACCCGACCAGAAACCCGTATCAAACCGTTCGTATAACAGTGTGATATTGAAAATATTAAGCAAACAATGTTTAATCTTACTAATATCATATATTAAACTAGATAATAATAATAATTTAAGAATATTTATGCGTTTATAAGTAGAATTAAAGAAAATAAATTTTTTAAAAAAGGCGTTAATCTGACCCATTCTGATCCTAAACTCGACCCAAAACCCGTATTAACCCGACCCATATAAACCCAAAATAGACCCGACCGTATTTTACCTGCACCCGAAATGACCAAACCCATAACCCGCCCGTTTGACAGATCGAATTAGAGGTGAATTGCCTCGTAATTTTTACTCATTTGGCCCAACTATCATTACAAGCTATCGTAAGTGCAAATAATATAACAAAGTGGGTTAAATGGAATTAGTGTTGATCCGTGTTAAAAGATATTTTTTTAGATTTTTTTTCAATATAGAAATGCCTCGAGTACTTTTAATTGAATGTTAAAATCTACTAATAAATATAATAATAGTAAGATGTACGAAAAGAAAGTTTGCTACAATTAAAAGACACTTTAAGTTAAAATATTTTTGTCTTAACTTACTACTATCATTATATTAAAACAATATTATATCATTATATGCAATTAATTTATGATATTAATAATTAATAATACAATTAAGTTAGATGTAAAATGTACTCCGTAATTAACACGCGTACTGATCTTATAACAAAAGTATACCACACATCTGTCTACAAAGATGATTTACAAACTACTAAAATAATTAAAGAATTGTTAACACATACTCCACATGTCCCGGTTAATAGTTTACACTTTTATTTTTTGGGTTAATTTTACTCTAAACTTTATCTTTTAATAATATTAAAAGCAATTCCCCTCTCTTTCTACCTTGGTCTTTGTGTATAAAGAATATGTAAAAAATTCATTGAAATTGAATGAATATAATTTACCTGTGATTTTTTTTTCCGAAAATACTTATTTTAAGTATATATCTTGATCTTGATTTATATAGAGTGTCATGTGCCAAATTAAAATAAGTTAAGGATCTCATGCCATGGCTACAAATTTTTTTGTTTTTTTATATAAAATTACAAAAATTAATGTCTAAAGTTATCACATGTATCAATTCTCATTTCTTTCCTTATTAAAATGAAGAAAATTGTAATAATTATGAGAAATTCTTGGGTACACCGGGTGTACCATGTCATCGTACACCCTATCCAAAAAGAATATTAGAATTCCTCATACTCTCCATAAATAATAAAGCAAAATATAAGTGAAATATGAATAAAGGTTTATCATTGGTTATGGTGTACGATAATCTTGTACACCCGGTATACCTTAGAATTTTTCAATAATTATACATTCTTTTGTTTCCTTATTAGAGTATGAGTGATTTTGGAGGAAAAATATTGGTTAGATTACAAGGTTTATGGGTGATTTTATACCATTTTACCGTTTCTCGGGGAATAAGTGTAAATAAACTTTAATTATAACAAAACCGATTTTCATTTAGTCATTAGGTTTTAGCCTCATCATCGGGTATCCGTAAGACTAGTAGACATTTTGAGGTGTCTACGCTTAGCATAAATCAATTTTATCTACTTATTAGACTAGACTTAGGCTAAAACTATCCTAGCATACACCCCATCATCTTCGCATTCGACCTCGACCAATAGCTACATTTAGGTCGAGTTATAAATCTTGTTTGACTATAAGTGAGAGTGTGAGACGACTAAAAACTTAATTTCCTTGAGTAGGTCTCCTGAGAGACGGTCTCTTAATAAGCTTTATTGAGAGACCATTGTACAATTTTAAGAAAAAATGGTAGTAAAAGTAATAAAATAGGTACAAATCATGATTAATGATAAAATGGGTACATTTATTTTGTAAATAAGTACGAAATTACTATTTCACGATCAATAATAAAAAGGGTACGAAATACAAATAAAAGAGTACGAAAAATTGGCCTCTCAATAACTTAGCGAGAGACCGTCTCTCCCAAGTTTTAGTGAATTTCTTTAATCAGAAATTAAGGAAAGACTAACTTTAAAAAAAAAACTTATTCTCTCTCTAAAACCTCTCTCTAAAAATCCCAGCCTCCATCAATTATACGTGGGGTTTTCATCGATTATCAATCAATCGATGGTAAGCCTTAAAATTGTTTCAAATTTTAATCAATAGTATGCATATTTATCTTCTATTCAATAAAAATCTCATTTTTTGTGAGAAACGTTTTTCCGTCCCTTATTTCGGTGGTTTTCCATTCATGGGTGGGTTTAGTCTCATCAGTAATATAGTAAAGAGTAGTTCGTTGATGGTTGGTAGCGTGTTCTTTCAATTTGTAAGCGATCCTTAAATTTATCTCATAATAACGAAGGATCCCCCAAAAACTACATGAAGATAGCAATAATAGGATGAGCCGAATTGTCATATCATGTTTTTAGATCCCTAGTTTATAAGAAGGTTATTTTTCTTTGATTTCAATTAAATTGATTATTGATATACATATCCTTTATGAGTCTTATAACATTCTATTAATGAACTAGTTGGAAAACCCGTGCGACGCACGGAGCTCCTATTAGGATTATCTGTAAAATTATATTTTAAGTTAACAAAAAAGTTCAACTATGTTGAATCATTGATGGAAAAAATTCATGGTTGGTATAGTTGATTGATGAATTATTAGTGTTTTTACCGTAAAAATTTGACATTCAATAGTACTTATAACATCAAGTGATTTAGTTATAATATATACTTTGCTTTTTCATTGTCGCAACCACAACTGGTCTTAATTCAATAAAAAAACGCTCTCTTTGTAAATATGGTGCAGCTCACCAAAATAAATTCTTAATAATGGAGACAGACCTTTATGAGTCTTGTAAATTATTTTAACATAGAACAACTACGTAAAACTGAATGATGTTACGTAAAACAACACTTATTATAATTATATACAGTGTGTTCAAAGAAAATGTTAGATCTCTTAAACATAATTTTACCTTGATTATATATCTACAATTATGAGTATTTGCTCCTTATACACTTCTCGCAACATCAAATTCAAACTAAATTCCAATATAATTATTAGTCTATAAACAACAATAAAAAATATTTGTGATTCTATTGCATAGAATGCACGGGGCAATATCATTTATTAGTTTTATGACATCATTTAAAATCATTGAGTTACCAAGTTAGTTAGTATTTTATGGCAACACTGAAACGTTGGTTTACGTTACCATTGTCTGGTAATAGAAAACTATTAAATTTAACAAAAAGTAAACCATGCTAAAAATGAGAGCAAACAAAATTTCGGGAGTTGATTTAGATGAGGAGTGATTAATCATGAGTTCCCCTCACAAAAACGCAACAACAATGTTGGGCATTTGGTATTGATTATATCAGTTGTATAACATTCACAGATATAATTGGATTGTAGAGTTATTATTCTTATAATCTTACGCATCATCGGTTTTAACATAAATAGTCTTTGACTATTTACAATTAAGACTACTTGTCCTTAAAAGATTCATGCAAAATAAATACGACACATAATTTGATAAATTTGTGAAAACTTTATTGTAAATAATGTCCTTCGATTGGCCTTGATACATTCGGTCTCTATCACGATGAGAACCTTAATCCCTTGGATAATGTTGTTCTTGACGCTTCTACGTAAAGGTGGTCATTACTAAAATTATATTGTTAGAGATCTAGCATTTTCCCTGAATACACTAAATTTATATAATTATGACACATGTTGTGTTACGTAACATCATTATGTATTGCTTAGTTGTTGTTGGTGAAAATAATTTGTAAAACTCATAAGGCACGTCTTCGTTATTAAGGGTTCATTATGGTGTGCTGCAGCATGTGTTATGGACATAGTGTTTTGTATTTAACTAAAACCGGATGTGCATGTGACAATTGAAAAGTTAAATACGTACTCTTGATGTTATACCTATGAAGGACAAAACGTTTCTGCTAAAAGTACTAATAATTTATCGGTAATTAACTAGACAACTACGTACACCAACTACAAATTTTTTTTTTCATTAATGATTCAACATTATTGAACTTTTTTTTTTAATCAAACTTAAGAGTATATTTTTACAGATAATTCTAATGGGAGCCTCGTGCATCGCACGGGCTTTCCAACTAGTAATACTAGTAATGTTGAAATAAATTAATATGAACTGAACTGAACTGAACTGAACTGATCTGAACTGAACTGAACTGAACTGAACTGAATGAAGCTGAACTGAACTGAACTGAATGGAGCTGAACTGGTTTCAGCACATAAATTACAAAATGATTAAGTGATTGTCCCTGACTCTTGTTTATTGTCTAGCGTAGCATAACCTCAATGTATATTGTCTCCGCTTAAGAACGAAAGGAATCTTTGTATCCGAGGAAGTCATTCATATGCTCGGTTCAGTGCCTTTTGCCAACTTTGGAATCCGTAATTATCTTCTTTTCTATTTCGAATTTCTCAAGGCGATTGATAATAAGACAATGTCTCTTTAGATAGTCCTCTTACAGAGTTGATGTTCCTCAACAACATACCCGACATACCACACTTGGTAGAACATACCATTATGAATTATGTTAAAAAAATTCATCATTTATACTCCCTTCCCTTCTTAATAAACATCTTTCCCGTTGCTTCTCAAGGGTCAAACGTCGTTTATAACTTTGACCATTAATATGTCAAAAATCATGGTCAAACTAATGTATTGACGAATCTGCAAAAGCAATACATAGGATCATTGCAAAAAAGATGACGTACATTTAGTGTGAAATTCCTAAAATATAATGAATTTTGCTCCCAAAGTCTAGCGGGACTAAAATACTGTACTAAGTCTTGAATAACAGGGGAAGAAACGACTCCCAAAAGCAAGGATGTCATACGGGCGAGGGGACATGACGAATGTAGGCTTTCTCATACCCATATTAATTAGAAAAATTACATGCCCTTAGTTGTCACAGCAAGTAAAAATTTTCAAAACCATAGATCAACTTGTGTAGATCTTAAAATAGTTCGTTCCATATAAATGTTATATTCTCGCTTATTCTATAGTTTTCAAATATTTCTGATATTTTATTTACCCATCTCTAGCTAACACCCATGGTTGACATGATTTAAAATTCAGTTTGAGTCTGAAACTTTATTTATATTCGCTACATCCAAGACAAAAGAGATATAATTGGACAATTTTGATAGATTTTCCTTTTGATCAAATTTTTTTTTTCTTATTGTAGAGTTAACAATTTTCTTATATGGAACGCTATTTATTTTGAACCAATTGTTTATTTATTCTATTTCTCATGATTATGATATATACGTACTTTGTGTTACAATGTCTCATTGCTAATATTTATTCTGAACCAATAGCGGCCTAGCTATTTATTTTATTAATCAAGTTAATAAAATTAAAACTGGAACATGAGATTAACTGCTAACAATAGGTTCAAAAGTAAGTAAACATGGGCCAAAAAAAAATATCAAAAAGAAATTAATTTGATATTATGAAGGTCAAGAGATCATGAAATTAAAAATCTTATATTTAGGCTCTGTTCCGAAAAAAATAAGCTTAAATTTATCTGACCAAAATTTCATTTATTTTTTTTGTTGTAAGTATTTGGTGGATAAATTATTTACCAAAATAAGCGAAGCATGTGAGAAATAAGCTACCTGTTTTTTTTTTTTAAATACTTCAATTTATAATATTAAATATGGAGTACTTACTATGTCCTTTTCTGCCATATTATCAAAAAAAAAACAATCTTTCGGTTAGTTTAAAAAGCAGTTTTTATTTAATCGGTTCCGAATTTTCAATTATTTTTTAAGCTCGTTTTTTAGGTTTCAGTTAATTTTTATAATGAAACCTTAGATATAGTATATGAATAATGTGTATGACATTCATATACCATATAATTAGTTACATAGTGTATTTTGAGTATGTAGCACCTACTATTTCGTAATGGTTAAATTATTTGGATATATGTTGGCGGTAATTATGAAATTTTGTAGTAAATGAAATTAGGTGATACTACTAATGTGTGAGTCTATAACCGATCATCAATTCATCATATGAATAACACTATGAGTTGTTCCATTGTTACACAAATGCTTTGAGTTGTTTAAACCCTTCTACTTCAGTTTTTCTCAGTTTCATTCCTCCATCTAATGATCTCCACATTCTTATAGAAAGTTAATTAGTTAAACAAAAATAGTATATTATATATATTAGTGAAATGTTTGATGTATTGATAACTTGAATGTATATGGAAGCATTTGTGTTTATGATTTCTATACACACACCCCAATGATTATTTAGTGATTACATTTTAATGAAATCGTAATTTATACTCCTTGTAACTACGTAAGATTACACTACATCATCTTAATATAAAACTTTAATAAAATAAATTTATCTTTTATCCGCCCAGCTTCTTGAATTTTAATGCGAGAATACAAACTAAAAATGTATGAGACCATAAGTGAGGGGAAATAAATACGATAACTTGAACTATTATGAATATCTATTATCTATTTGCTAATTTTAATCTACTTATATTAGGATAATTTTATTAAAATTTGTTTTAAATACTAAGAAATATACTTTAATTAGGATAATTTTATTTATTTAATTTTTTTTCGAAATCTACCCTTGTTAGGATTTCTAAAAAAAGTTGGACTCTCTAATATCGCTCTATGTTATATATATGTATTGATCTTCACTTTAAAATAAATAAAAAAAGAGAAATTAAGGAAAGACTCTTGAAAAAAACAAACAAATCAAAACGAGACAAGAACTGACTCGAGTGTGTGATACTGTGATCAATGATCATGTCTTCTTCCCTCCCATCAATCACATAATTATCGTAACTAATTTCCGATCAAATTCATCCTTAATCACTCTCTGTTTTACGATCGCAATTCCCAATTAATCATAATTACACATAAAATCGATTGATTTTATCAATCGATCTTCTTCCACCTCCAACAATGGCGGAATTCGTTACATTAGAACAACAAGACGGAGTAAGAATGCCATGGAATGTAATCCCAGGTACAAAACAAGAAGCAAGTAACAGTGTAATCCCAGTTTCAGTCTTCTACACACCATTAACATCCCTTACTTCAAACCCTAATTCTCCCCCTCTTCTTCCTTACACTCCTTTACGCTGTAGATCTTGTCGATCCATCTTAAACCCTTTTTCCGTCGTCGATTTCGCAGCTAAAATCTGGGTTTGTGCGTTTTGTTTCAATCGTAATCATTTTCCGACGCATTACGCTTCCATTTCCGACGATAATCTGCCGGCAGAGTTGTTTCCGCAGTATACGACGGTGGAGTATGAATATCTAGTGGAAAACCCTAACCCTAAAAACCCTAATGGTAACCCTAATTCCAGTGTGTGTTTGTTTGTGGTGGATACGTGTATGATTGAGGAGGAAATTGGGTATTTGAAATTGGCGTTGGCGCAGGCGTTGGAATTGTTGCCTGAGGAGAGTATGGTGGGGTTGATCACGTTTGGGAGTTTGGTTAATGTTCATGAATTGGGTTTCGGAGGCGGGCTTCCGAAGAGTTTTGTGTTTAAGGGAGGTAAGGAGATTAGTAAGGAGCAGGTTATTGAGCAGTTGGGGTTTTTCGGGAAGAAGCCGGTAACCGGTGTTGTTGCTGGTGTTAGGGATGGGTTGTCTGCTGAGAGTATCTCTCGGTTCTTGTTGCCTGTGTCTGAGTGCGAATTTGCGCTCAATTCGGTAATAATTTCTTAATTTTCTGATCATGCTGGAAGCTTTAATCTGATATAGTCATATAGATATCTGAAAATGTTGGTATAGGAGGACTTGCTAGTTGAAGCGTTGACTTCTGTAGATTGAGTTGTTATTCTAGTGACGGAGTAGGAATCGTTTAGAAATGTTGATTATGCATGTACTTGTTGTAAATCCTTAGTTGCTTGCGAAATGAGTTTGTGCCCAAGTTGGGAAAGTTCTTAACTTTCTTAGTATGTTTGATGTTTTGGTTATCATTGGTGATTGACTTGAATTTGTTGACTGTGTGGGAAATGTTGGCTATTGAGGTTGGAATGCCAGGCTTTACTTTTTTTCAGTTGCGTGATTGATTTAGTTGATGCTCAGCTCAGAATTTGTGGCATATATTTGACTGTATTGACTGTTGAAGTGGGCACTTGTGAATTTTGGATTTTCGGGGTTCGTTATGGTCTTTCGAGAATGTACTCAAGGTTCAGTGGCTGTGCATGATTGATTAAATTAAAAATTAACTAGAAAGTTGTGCATGTAAATCGTCCCATTCTGGATTCATATTAGAAACATATTGTGAGACACTGAGACCTTATATTACTGTCCAATTGACTTGCACCAATGATTTAATTGGCAATAAAGCTGATGGTTTTCTGCGGGAAGGTGGTGTTTTAGAAATGCATACTGAGTTAGTAGAATTTCTGCCTTTTAATTTGAAGGGTCAAGTATGGCTTCCTTTTTTGATTTACTTGTTGATGGCACAAATGTAATTGGTGAATGTAGTTGCTTGAGGAACTTCAGAAAGATCCCTGGGGGGTGGCAGCCGATGAGAGGGCAACTAGGTGTACAGGGACGGCACTCAGCATTGCTGCCCACTTGTTGGGAGCTTGTGTTCCCGGACAAGGGGCTAGGATTATGTCTTTTGTTGGTGGTCCCTCAACTGAAGGACCCGGTGCTGTAAGTTTTCTCCTTATTTAAAGACGTTCTAATCTTAATTCTTTTTACTGTATTGTTAGCTGAGTTTTGACAGATGTGCTATGTTATTCCGACCCTTCACTTTGATCCAGTCATTCAGTGTCATTTGTCGGACACTAGGGGTGTGTTTGGATTGAGAGATTTGGAGGGAAAAGAAAGGGAGAGATTTGGAGGGAAAAGAAAGGGAGAGAGAGTAGGGGATTTAAAATCCATTATTTGGATAGCAAATGAGGGTGGAGGGAAATGGAGGGGGAGAGATTTGGAGGGATCCAATTTCCCTCCTCAAAGCCTAATCAAAATCTCTCCACAATAGGCAACATTTGGAGGTAAATTGTATCCAAATAACCACACTCCATTCCTCCTCCCCTTCCCTTCTCTCCCTTCCCCTTCCCTCCTTCCCCTTCCCCTCATGCTATCCAAACACACCCTAGAGGTGTCCGATACTACACTTTGACAATTTATTTTAGACCAAAAAATCAAAACTTCTCCCTCAAAACAACCGTATTTGGCGCTCCGACACCGTGTCATGTATGACACTGAATCTGAATCTGAGTCGGACTGTCGGAGTAACATATTATGTGTATGTAATGAATAGAAGCATTCTTAATCTGAAAAGAATTGATGGGAAGTATGACTGTTTCGGATGAGCAAAGTGAAATGAAATATAGCTATACCTTTTAACCGTGTAAACTAGTGAATTATCCCCACGAATTAAGTAATGCTATTAAGCTTCATTGACCTTATTTGAAAATATTTATGCTGAAGTCGATAAATCTTTGACCATAAATCTTCCTGTCACTGTCTTTCGTGTCTTCTGAATTTGATGAATGTGAGAGTGGTCACAGTGAACTACACTGAGGATTTTTTTTGTTTAAAGTAAGATTATTTAGATAAAGGTTGTTATTGGCAAACATACTTATTAGGATTTCTAATGTTGTTGGAAGTTGTTGTCCTTACTTCTTCTGCTCACTGTGTGAACATTGCTCAACAATTACAATACTAATTAATTTTTGTTCGGGTTTATTTGCAGATCGTCTCAAAGAACCTATCTGAGCCAATTCGTTCTCATAAGGACTTGGATAAGGATGCTGTTCCTCATTATCACAAAGCAGTAAAATTTTATGAAGGACTTTCGAAGCAACTTGTGCACCAAGGACACGTTCTTGACCTATTTGCGTGTGCCCTTGATCAGGTATTATATGATCTGTATTCTTATATTTATTTAATGTTTTCTTTAATTTTCTTTTGCCATTCATCACTTGCAGCTTCCACCCTCAAAAACTATAAAGATGAAAATGTTTAAGGGTGTGTTTGGATTGAGTGATTTGAAGGGAAAAGAAAGGGAGGGACAGTAGGGGATTTAAAATCCCTTGTTTGGATAACAAATGAGGGTGGAGAGAAATGGAGGGGAAGAGATTTGGAGGGATCCAATTTCCCTCCTCCAAGCCTAATCAAAATCTCTCCATAATAGGCAAGATTTGGAGGGAAATTGTATCCAAACACCCACACTCGATTCCCCCTCCCCTTCCCTTCTCTCCCTTTCCCTTCTCTCCTCCCCCCTCCCCTCCCTTCCTCTCCACTTTTGCTATCCAAACACACCCTAAGGAAGAAGTAAAGGAACATCATTTGACATTTTTTGTTTGATACAAACTGTGGAATATTATTGTATCTGATGCCTGGTGGTTTATTGTTACGGAAAATTCGCGTGGTACTCTTCAACTTTACCACTTTGTACATGGTACCCAATATTTTAAGTTTGTGTACATGATACCCTCCATGTTTGATTTTCATGTACATCATGCCTTTTTTGTCGCTATAAAAATACTCAATTGAGCATAACTCTTGTACCATCAGAATCGGCCAATTTTTTTTTTCTAAAATGATTATCTTGTCATAATCTATGATTTGAGAAAAAAAAATCGTCGAATGACATTTATAGGTTTTTTTTAACGAAAATCTCAATTCAACCATATCTTCGATGTTAAATTTCCGAATGACCATTTTTGTTTTATCAACTTGTAGATCTTGAAGAGGTAATCAATTTGAAAAAAAAAATTAGTCAATTCCGATTTCTGGTCTATGATTTATGCTCGATTGAAAATTTTTAAAATGATAAAAAGGGCATGTTGTGCTTGAAAATGAAAAGTCAAGGATATTATGTGTACAAACTTGAAAAGTTGGGTACCATGTGCAAAATGGCAAAGTTCTAGGGTAGCACGTGAATTTTCCGTTGTTGTAGTGTTTGAGTGAAGAATGTTTAACGACAAGCATAAATTGTAAAAAGAAATATTTATGATTGAAACTTGAAATTGGTATATGAATGGTATCTGCTTATATTTATAGTTGTGAGTTTATTTTTCATTTTGGAACTTAAATGGATTTCAACATTTCATGCTGAAAAACAAGTCATGTTATTATCTTTTTAGTATTGTCAAGTCATCTCGTGTGATATACGGAGTATTTTGGATTGTGCTGCCATGTAAGATTTAGAAGCCTGATATTGGTGATCATACTTCACATACCAGGTTGGGGTAGCTGAACTTAAAGTAGCTGTTGAAAAAACTGGTGGGCTTGTTGTTCTTGCTGAAAGTTTTGGCCATTCAGTATTCAAGGATTCTCTTAAGCGTGTTTTCCAGACTGGGGAATATGACCTTGGGCCAGCTTCCAAGTAAGGCGTTAGTTATTTATTTAAACTTGCGCTTTCTATACCTTCAATTCTGCATTTTTTTTCGTTTGGTTAGTTACTCATTCATGTGTAGATTTCTACTTTTTGAATACGAGGTTATATTTTGTAAATACAAAGATTTCTACTTCCCAAATCTTTCGGATCTAAGGCTCTGATGTTGTTGTATTGATTTCATTAGCATGTTTATCTGTTATTGCTGAACATCGACTGAATGGCAATTTAGAAATGCTACTCAACAAGCTTTGGTGTATTATGAGTTATGACTGTAATGCAGAGGAGTTTTGCACTTTCTTAGTTTATCAAAAGTCGAATATATGTATGTACTTACACAGGAAGCATATTTCTAGTTTCTTATTCAAAATCTCGAGTCATAATACTGAACATACTACCCAATTAAGCCTTTTAGATTTTTTGACGAGGAACCAGTAACAACTGTGGATTGATTTATTTTATTTCAGTCTTCCGCACATCAAGATTCAGGGGATTGAAACTTTCTTTCCTTTCCTGCAACTCCTCACTTTGTTGTTGATAATGTATATAGTTTGTATTTACTGTATGTCACTCCTATCTTGTTAATCAGCAGTTCCTGAGAATCGTTAGTTTTCCTACTCGTAGTCGTAGTTATGTGAGATTAATGAACAAAAAACTGCTGTTTCTGTCTTAGGCCCTCCTTGAGATAGAGGTTAATCATTACCGGAATAATAAAACATGAAGTAGGAGGAGATTGGTGGTTAGTGGTGGCTATGGAGGGTGGAAAGAGGAGGGGAGGGAGGTATTCAGGAATTTACCCCCATTTGAAGGAATACATTACTTTAAGGGTAAGGTGGGTAACTAGTCCACCCTTAATGAAACAACTATTACAGTATTACACTCTCTTCTGATTTCTATCTTCAACGACCATCACTTTTCTCCATTTTCTAGCTCAGTTAAGCTTTATTACCCTAGAAACAATCACCTCCATCTCAAGCAAGCCCTTGGACTTAGCCAGGATATATATTGCTGTAGGCCTTTCTTCCGTTTCCTCGTGACAAAAATCATTTAAGAGCTCTTTCCTGATTTTCTTTCATCTCTCTCTGTGCCCATTAGATTAACTAGATTCTGTGAAATTAATTGATTGGACGTAATTTCCATTTGCAAAACAGTCTGTAAGTTGACCCTTTAAGATCGCTATGTACCTATTCACCAACTTTAGCATGGTTGCTGATTTACAATGCTTGATTCCAGTTTTTCTGGGAGTTCTTATTCTAAACTCTGAAAGGATGATCATTGTCGATTCCTGTACCACGGGGTCACAGGGTCACTGAGCACCATATGGGTTTAAATAGTTTTTTTTTTTTTGAGGGAATCAAATTGAAACTTCACATCATATTTGGTTTCACTAATTTTCTTTATCAATTTTCATCTTTTTTTTTCCAAAAAAAAAAAGATATTGCCTCAATCAAGTACCTCTCCTTGTTACTCGTTCTTTTTTTTTTTTTTTTCCCTTTCTGAGCTGCTCTATTTCATAGTTTGGATGATTATTCTCTTCTAAAGAAATTTTT
The DNA here is from genome assembly GCF_048544455.1 of Silene latifolia. NCBI lineage: Eukaryota > Viridiplantae > Streptophyta > Magnoliopsida > Caryophyllales > Caryophyllaceae > Silene > Silene latifolia. The sequence goes on from NC_133535.1 coordinate 17,971,667, forward strand.
GGATTATTAAAGTGAATTGCTAAATCAATCTTCTACTTTACCTTTCTGCAGTGGTATTTTTGAGGTTAACTGCTCAAGGGATTTAAAAGTTCAGGGAATCATAGGTCCTTGTGCCTCACTTGAAAAGGTAAACTCATGGTATAAACTAATGTCTTCAATTTTGTCGCTATTCATTTAACCTGTTGGTCTAATCCTGGCTGTGCTTTTTGCCCTTTGCAGAAAAGTCTTTTTTGTTCAGAAACTGTTATTGGTCAGGGTAGTACAAGTGCATGGAAGATGTGTGGCCTTGACAAAGCTACAACGTTATGTTTATTTTTTGACATTGCAAAGAAGGACAATCCTGATGCTATTGGTGAAGCCACTAGCAACCTGTTTTACCTTCAGTTTTTGACTTAGTATGAGCCCAACCTTTAATTTGCTTGTGTTCCCTTTTGCTTCCTTCTCTATTGGCCACTACATCCTGGAACTACTCTTAACTTATTTCAGATTTTTCTCAGCTATCAGCACCATAGTGGTCGTATGAGATTACGGGCTACCACTCTTTCTCGAAGGTGGGTTGCTGGTCCTGGAAGCACACAGGTACTTGGACAATGTTTTTGAGTATATTAGGGCTACGACATTGTTATATTCTCTCCTGTTGAGTAACTTATAAGCCCAATCCCTTTGGGTCATCTTGTCGGTGGTAGTAAGTTGTTAACTTTCTGCTTCTTGTATGTTATAAATCTATAGGAGTTAGTTGCTGGGTTTGATCAAGAAGCAGCAGCTGTTACCATGGCACGCCTAGTTTCATTTAAAATGGAGAACGAGGTAAGCTTTAACGAAAAGCGTGGAACCTTTTTACTCTTTGGGATTCAATAATTTATGTACAATAATTTAGGTAAATAACTTTGTTCTTTTGTTTGCTTACTCAATTTGGTTATCATGAACCTTGGTTGCTCTTTAAATTGGACACTTCTTGGCCTGAAGAGAAGCATTTACAATTTAAAATGTGGTAGCACTGAATAGCAAAGCCTGCTTAATATTCTGTTGAATTAAATTCGTTTAGCTATTGTGGACTTGTGGTGCTTTAGAAAGACAGGGAGAAAGAAAGTAATTGTCAGATTTTCAAGGGTGTTCCTGATTGTTTTCATGATTGGTAGTTATCTTATTTTTAGTGTACTCGTAAAGACGAATCAAACAAGATCCCACATGAATGTATTTTCACTTATGTATTGAGAGAAAATCAAAATTGAATGTGTATTTGTGAATAGTAAAGACGAATCAAACAAGATCCCACATGAATGTATTTTCACTTATGTATTGAGAGAAAATCAAAATTGAATGTGTATTTGTGAATAGTGTAGAAAATAGAAATAGGTAGAGTGGAGTTGAATGGAGGAAGTATGATCAAATATGGATGCTTGGTATATAGAGCCAAGCTATTTATATTTGGTTCCATTATAATGTATTTTTCTATATGATGGCTTTTTCTACTTTGTATTATTAGCCCGTCTTCTTCCTCCTTTCCTGGCTAGCTTAGTTTCTTCATGACTTCACCTCCTTTACCGTTATCGGTGTGCAGGCGGAGTTCGACCCAATCCGATGGCTTGACAGATGCTTGATACGCCTTTGTTCAAGATTCGGAGAATACCAAAAGGATAATTCCGATACTTTCAGTTTATCTCCACGGCTTTCAATATTTCCTCAATTTATATTTCACTTGAGACGTTCTCAATTTGTTCAGGTATCTTTGTTTCTTTTATTGAACTTGATCTTCCGTATATCTTGCGTGATTATAAATTGTTAAAACAGCAACTCAATGGTTATTCATCTGTTGTAGGTGTTCAACAATAGTCCTGATGAGACTGCATACTTTAGGATGATTCTTAACCGGGAGAATGTTTCCAACTCAGTAGTGATGATTCAGCCTTCGTTAATTTCATACTCTTTTCATTCAGCAGCTGAACCTGCCCTTCTTGATGTCGCCTCTGTTTCTCCTGACAAAATATTACTATTGGACGCTTATTTCACTGTTGTGATATTTCACGGTGCAACTGTTGCTCAGTGGCGAAAGGAGGGATACCATACTATGCCTGAACACAAGGTTCGTCCCGTTCCTGTTGTCTCATTTCACATTGTTGTCCCCATTTGACTTTTATGATCAATTAATGTCAACTATGACCTGTTGACCACTGGTTGCTCTAAACATGTGGAAGGATAAAATGGAACATTTGTCAGATTACCGAGATAAATATTTTCATATTACCTTTGTTGACAATTGTAACTTGTAACTATTGAATATTGTGGGAAATATTCAATATTGGTTGGAGTCAGCATTGTTTGATCACCGAAGTCAAACGAGGACGATATAAATGAAGACGTAGTAAATACTTTCGAAGCGACCAAATTTTTCAGCCTCTTGTTGTCTGTTAGTCTCAAATTTCTCTTACTTCCTCCAGACATTTGCTGAATTGTTGCAAGCTCCCAAAGATGATGTTGATGGTTTGATTAAAGAAAGATTTCCAGTACCACGGTTGGTCATCTGTGATCAGTATGGTTCCCAGGTAAATGTTTGTCACTTGGTAGCTGTATGTGTCAATTTTCTTAAGATCATAATTATACCTAAGACAATTCAAATGAAATATGAGTTTTAAGTTTGAACGTTGAACGTTGAAGAGAAAAGAGTGAGGTTTGAAGTTAAAACATTAAATTTACCCCGCCTTTTTGTCGCAAAACTTACGGCACTGGTCTAGCCATAACCTTACAGTGAGATCATCCTACACAAGTTTTCGAAAGCAGAGATTGATTGCTAGTATTGGCCTATGTATGCTCAATGGAACATATTGTTGATCGAGTTAATACTAATGAATGGCTAACTATCAAATCACGTGATTTTTGAATGCTGTTTTGTACAATTTCCTCGAGTTAATCGTGTACCTCAATTGTCATCCTTTAATGTGTAATCCAGGCTCGGTTTCTTCTGGCGAAGTTGAATCCTTCGGCAACATACAACTCCAATGCCCCTACTGGTGGGGATGTGATTTTCACGGACGATGTCAGCTTTGAGGTGTTCTTAAATCATCTGCAGAGGCTAGCCGTTCAATAGAAATCGGTAGTAACCTAGTACCTCCCACACTTTTATACCATTTGATTCCTGGTTTTGATGTATAGTAAAGTACATTAGTCAATGTTTTCAGTATTATTCTTTGTCCTTGACAGTAATCATAGGCTTATCTCTTGAACTGTTAATTTAAATATTTTTGAATGAGGCAAATTAATTGTATTTCCCTACTGTTCTGTAAGTTACGCTTGTTTCTGTACATTCTGTTTCTAATTTGGATTTCTATTATTTGGCATTAACGGTCTTATTTGAGTTTATGCGTTCTTGATTTTTTTGCTGTTGTTTCACATTATAGGTATTTATTAGTTACTCCTAATATTCAACTTGTTTGAATTTTTCCTGACTCGATTAAAAAATTGGTTGCAACTTTCCGAGGGAATCGACAATTCATATTACTCTCTGTTAATTAGAACATCTCAGTCTAAACTGAAGTACATACTCGACATTTCTGTATATCAAGGTTCTTCAAAGTTCAAACGCAAGTATTATTTTAAAGTTATGCGAGAAATTTTGTAAAAATGCAGCGAAATGAATTCAGTTTCTCTAAGTTAAATTTCAAGCTTTCAAAATGCAAAAATTATCAACTTTATACAAAGTAAAGATTAATTCAAGACGTCAAATGAAGCTGGAAACATTCAAATAAAATTATCTCAAGCTTTAAATCCACCGAAGTTATTTCAATTCAAGAGCAGTTGGAGAAACGGCGACTTGCCGAGAATATTGAGAAAGATGTCGTAAGTATTGATTGGCCTCGAAGGAAACTGCGAGACTTGTTGCAATCAAAGTATGACTGCGATTTACTGGCTGTGCGTTCTGTATGGGGATTTGGTCCTGATAAACAGACTTGAAGTTACTCTTTTATGTCTGACCGTAGGTTACTGTCTTCTGTTGGATGACACACTTCCGGCTGCAAGAACTTGCTAAATGCAGTAAAGGATTCGGTTGTTCAAGGGTAAGGCGATGTTCTAATGCTCCATGAATGTCTTTTTCCTTCTTCCTTTGCCTTTCGCCCAATAACATATTATATTCTTTCGCGCAGATTCTAGCAGGCTGCTCGGAAGGTCCCCTTTGTAACAAACCTATGAGCAATGTCAAATTTACGATGGTTGCTGTTAAGATTGGAACTGAGCCATTGCAGCCGATTTCTGGATAGATCATTCCTAGTTCCCCCCGTGCAGCTTACTCTGCTTTGCTGATGACTAGTCCTCGTCTTCAAGGGTAGAGGTTTGTTTTTGCTGATATTCCGACATTTTTTCATTTCCAGACCAAGCAATGTGAATGAGTTCTTTTTTCAGCCTCGGAACACTGATCCTTATTGAATCATGTGTTAAAACCTTTTCGTGAAGCAAATACCGTTTGTTTGCTGAATTTGTAATCTAACTCGAACCCTATTTCAAATAACCCGTTTGTTAGGTCTAGGTTGTTCTACCTCCACCGTTGATTTTAACACCTAATGACTCGGATCCGTAAGTTTAAGGAACCATTCTAACAGTCTGTATCTCAATGGTCATCATCTGTCAAGTTTGCCTCTCATTTTCTGTGGGACCATAGATGGCATTTTTGAGAGATGAAAAGTTGGGTGCTGTTTCTACTACCTAATAAAGTCTCTGTGAGCTCACAATGCACATGAAATGAACTTGGCACAATCCCCTTTTATCGTCATAACTCGAGGCCAACCCCAACTATAGTCTCTCCTAAAACCAAAATGTTCAACCAACTTTATTCCATGGGTCGAAATTAGGAAATGTTGTGACGATAAAAGGAGTACAATCATTTTACGCTGTCAGTACAAATCAAACTTACCAATGCCTATCTCGTAACAGTATGAGGGCAACACGATAGTTCATTATAAAAAAATCGAGTGATGATTTAAATGGAAACCGGAATTGTATCCAACATATAAAATGAAGAGAGGAAATTTGATAAGAAACTATAAAGCCAGATATATAGTATTAATCCGAAAGTAACCCCTACTTAACGAGAAATAATCCGAGTTTCACTGGTATAATCTATGGCTAAGGCTAATGGAAAGACAATTCTGTCAAACAAGCAACTAGAAGCTGTTAGAAATTAAAGATTACGTAATATAATTAGTGTTCTTAATTAATTATTAAACTGCAGGATAAAATGCTGGAGTACTAAAAACTAGTACTGGGTGCAGCAGCAACAGAAGCAGCAGCATACTGTCTTTCCACAACTTCTATCAGCTTGTTCGCAATTGCGCTTGCATACACCGATGACCCTTCACATATCTGCATTACACAAACATTTCGGGTTCAGCTTAATGAACTGGCTGAAAGACAATCCGAATCAGATTGGACATCTCCTAACAAGAAAAATCACGAGAATGAAACGTTATACATACAAATAACAAGTATCAGTGAAGAAAAATATACGAACCTTGGAATTGAAAAGATAACTGTAATAATCTCCGACATGGCCACCAGCAACATGGCGTAAATCCAACTGAAGATCATCAAGTGTTCTCGACACTGACAGCAAACAATTAATCTTCTTTCGTTGTACTAACTTAATGGTCACCTCATCATCCACAATCCTCACATCCACCTCAGTGTCCTTGCATTTCCTCTGCAGCCATGAGCTTCGGAGTTGAGTTGCAGACGACCCAACAAACCCATCATCTGGGTCATGTTTTACCAAACCTGCAGATCCCTCCACACCATTTCCGCCATTTAGTTCGCCAGCATTATCAGACGGGTTGTTGTTGTTGTTGTTATTGTTGTCGTTGTCATCGTCTTCAGTCTTGAGCCTTTTAATCCTCTCTTTGGACATCCTCTTTTTTTCAACAAGTAGCTTGAGATCCCTAACTGTCATCTTTAGCTCATTTATGTAATTGATTGCATCCAGTACTGTTGATGCTCTATCTGCCTTCATTTTTTTTCCGCAAACATGCATGGATTTCGACAAATTGTTAAAACATGCATGGATTTCGACATGTGATATTCTATGTTACTCCGACTCTTCTAATTTCCTCGCGTACCCGTGTCCGACACTCGACAGTCGGACATGGTACAACACTTGGACACCTCATTTTAGACCAAAATATGCATATTTTTCAAAAAAAAAATAGCCGAATCCGACACTTAGATACGCACCCGTGTCAGATACTTCTAAACGAGTCTGAGTAAAACATAGGTGATATTGTATTCAAGTAGAGGATAATTTTTCTTGCAAAAATTTGTGCACATAAATAAATGAAAGCAGGGGAATTACCCAAAACAGATCAATCAATTATAACATTATCTTACTAATTCTTCCACATTTCAATCAACAATTTAACAAAAAAAAAAAGCACTTGTTTAGAAAAACAAAAAGAAGTCCGAAACTCGAGATATATACACAACCCAAACACTAATACTAATTCAAAATGGTTTTATAAAGAAATGATCGAGACAGAAAGAGTAGTAATTAAATTAAGTAGGTACAGATAAAAAAAGAAAGTTAAAAAAAATAAACCTTGGTAGGAGTAGGAATGAGGCTTCTAAGAGTAGCATACTTGTCATTAAAATTCTGCCTTCTTTGTCTTTCCGTCACAAAATTCTTAGGACCTTTACCCAATTTCCCTTCATCTAAAGATCCTCCACCTCTTGTAAATTCAAACATCCCATTATTTGTATTCATCATTTGTTCTCCTACTCCATTTTCTTGGTACAATCCTCCCAAACCATTCATATTCATATTCATAACATTATTTCCGTCTCCATTATCGTCCATATGTCCAAATAACGTCCCATTATTATGATTTCCTCGTGTCGGAATTATACTACTACCGTGTGGGTGTGGTAGTGACTGAAACATTAGGTCTCTGAATAGAGGGGAAGGTTGAGGTGGTAAGTTGAGATGGAAAAGTGGGTCATAAGGTAATGTTGCGGCCGCAATTGGGTCGTAGGAGATATTGGGTAATGAGGATGAACCGGATGCGTTGTTATTATTGTCTTGCACTATCATGTCACCAATGAAGGATAGATTAACGGGTGGTGGCGAAGACGGTTTAACAAACGACATTGATGGGGTTGGTGGTGGTAGGAATGCGGTGGATGAAGACGGTGCAAACGAACATCTTGGTAAGTGGAGAAGATTAAGAAGGTCTGAAGTTGTAGTATGAATAATATTTTCATCATATTGTGGGTAACAAATATTATTATTAGTATTAGTATCATGAATAATGTTGGTGTTGTTTTGGTATTCAAGTTCCATAGAAGTTGAATCCATTTCTTGGGAAGTGTGATTGTTGAAATTATTATTATGGTCAATAATTTGAGAAAACCCATTTTGTTCAATGGAGGTAATATTGTTGTTGTTGTTGGGGTCAAAGCAGGCAGCTGCAATTTCTGTCTCATTTTCATACATTTTTTTTACCTCTGATTTGTACTATTATTATCTTGATTTGTGGGGATATTGTCCTTGTACAAATGGGATCTTTGTGAGAAAAAGATAGGGGTCTAAAATATCAAGTAATTAGCTTACCTTTTATGGGGTGTTAGTAATTAGAGGGTGGAAGAGTGGAGAGACAAGGATGGGTTTTGTCTTGGTGTAAGGAATAGGGGAATATATATAGGCCGGATGTAAAGGACTTAAAAAGGAAGGTAAAAGAAGGGATATTTACATAGAGTAAGTAAAATTATAAAATAGAAAATTGTAAAATATTTGGTTTTTGGGTTTGGGTTAGTTGGTTATTATTATCCTTATTAGTGGAGTTAGGGGGTTAATGTACATAATATAATTGATAATTGATTATATGTTAGACTCGCTTAATTGATATCTAGCAATGTTATTGAAGATTGTCGAGACGCAATTAATAATACGTGGTAAGTGATTTCTGTATAGTATGTCAAACCAAAGTTCATTATTGAGCTGAATGGTATGATTTTTCATACAGAATACTGTATTTGATATGAGTGATCAGGATTTTGATTTTTATACTTATAATTGTCACTGACTTTGTGTTACCTACGTTATATGACTCGATTTATAATAAGAATTGTTAAATTTCATAGTTAAATTTCAGTGTCATTTTAATCGATATAACTACTTGATTTAGTTCTTTAATTGTCATTAAACATTAGACAATCTAAATTTGAAATTTGCAAGCATCAAATTATCTTAGTGACTTTCTAATGAACATTTTTTTCGAGGGTGTTTTTGTGTAAAAGAGAACACAAAATCTCATTAAAGACGGGCGAGGATACCGTTTCCTCTCACAAAATACCCATTGAGAGGT